>NC_135497.1:94142171-94442171 GCF_052857255.1 Amblyomma americanum
TAAGGGCAACCCTCGGAAAGGGCGGTCGGGAAGCGGAAAGTGGGAAGGGTTCAATTTGCTTAATGCGTGCATTTAATTTTTACTGAAAATAAAAGCAGAATTAGGTGCCCATGCAGCTTTCCAAGGAAAAAGTTAGCTGCTTTTTGGTGGTGCTCGCCTCCACTTCCCGCCCCCATCAACCTCAAACCCACCCGTTACACTGAGAGTGAGCATTCCTAAACCAGCGATGACCTCGAGACAGCTGTACGATACAAACCGAATTCTAAAAGTTGTTGTTTCAAGCTGTTTCTCTTTTTCTCCTATCTTAAATCGCTCCTCTTCATCCTTCCTTCAATATTTCTTTCCTTCTTTCTCTCTCTATTTCTTTCTTTCATTGTTTCTCTCTCTTTTCTCTTCATTCCTTCCGCTCTTTCGCGCTTTTTTCTTTGTTTCTTTCCTTCATTCTTTATTCTTACAATCTTTCTCTTCCTAATCTTCTTTCTTCCTTCACATACTCAATTTTCTCTCTTTCCTTTCTATTCCTTTCTTTCTTCTTTCCACCTCCTTCACCGTTTCTGCCTTTCGTTCTCTACTCCTATCTTCCTTCTTTCTTCCTTCTTTCTTTCTTCTTTCTTTCGCACTTTTTATTCTTCTTCCCCTTTCTGCTTCTTCCCTTAGTTCTTACGTTGCCTTTTTTTCTTTTTTCTTTCTATTGGCCCTCCTTCTTTCTTTATTCTGTTCGGTCTTTGTTTCTCTCTTCCTCCGTTCTACTTTTTGTTCTTCCTTCGTTCCTTTCTTTATATCTCTTTTCTTCTCTCTCTCTGTTCGTTTTTCTTCCTTCCTGTCTTTTTCGTTCTTTCCTTCCTTCTTCGTTCTTTGTTTATCTATTTCCCCTTTCTTGCCTTCTTTCTTCCTTTTTTCCCTTTGTCTGCCCTTTGTCCTGTATTCCTATTTTTCTCCTTTCTTTCTTCCTCCTTTCATTCCTTTTTTTCCGTTCCCTTCGTTCTTACTTTGTATCTATTTTCTTCTTTCTCTCTTTCTGCTGCCCCTCCTTTCTCTCCTTCCTCTCCTGTTCCAGTCGTTCCTTGTTTCTCTGTTCTTCCTCTATTCGTATTGTTCTTCCTTCCTTCCTTCTCCCTTCTTTCTTTATTTCCTTCGTTTTTTGTTCCTCTTTCACTTTCTGTTGTTTGTTCTTCCTTTGTTCCCTTTTTTCTTCTTGCTCTCTTTTCATCTTTAAGTTCTTTATACTCTCCCCTTTCATGCTGCCGTAATTATTTTTGACGCCGCTTCCCACGTTAGGCTGTCCGCTGCTGAGTAAGAAAGGCAACCGTGAGAAGGGAGTCGGTTTGCAATGTCGGTGTTTTTTTTTTTTCTATGAAATCGACAGCGTGAAGATAAAACGTTCGCACCAGGTATTCGTACCCACACTCTACATCCGAGCGCATTAGAGCGCGCCAGCGAGAAAAACAGCGAATCCTCCTTACAAAAGCGACGCACTCATTTTCCGCCGGTGAGCGCAACCTCCTCGTGCGCACCGCTGAAGAATCGAAAATTCCACGCCGCTCGCTCGAGGTGCGATTAAGGGAAGAAGAGCACGCGGCACGAATGCGGTTCGGCTGCCCGCGTCGCCGCTACTCCTGCTTCGATTTTTGCTGCACACGTTCGCCCACCACGGACTATAACCCCCGGAACGAAGCAACTTAATTGTTCACGAACACAATATAACCCCGCCTAATTGAAATCGTGCAGCGTGTCCCGGAACCCAGGGCTGCCGCCGGTTAATCAGCGAGTCTGATTGCGCGAAGAAGCTCCTGATTGCCTATACGATCGGATCGGGATTGGTCAGATGCTCGGCTTTCGCGTCGTTCTCGTGCGCCGACCAATCACGCGCGCTGAGCTTCACCAAATCGGCTCCTGATTCGCTGATGCCAGTACTGTATAGCTTCAGCAACGCTGCACGGCTTCAGTGGGACGGGGCGTAGGCAGGGGCTATCAATGCCAAATGGGGGCCGCGTCGCAGCTGCATTGCTTGCAGCGCGAGCCCGCAGCTGTTGCTGCTAGAAGAGCTCCTTCCCCGTTAACGAGCCCTGGAAAAGCAGGCCGACGGCAGGACGTCCGGAAACAGGCTCGCTCGCGAGCACGTGCGGATTTACCGAAATCGCCGCGAATTGCGTGTGTGTATGTGCATACCGAGGCTGGGAACGATGCACGAGCCCCATTACGCCGCCATTACGCGCCACAGCGCCGCGTGTTCGGCTCAAAGCATGAAGCACATCGCGAGCCAGCGAGAATCATCGGCCGGCGACGAATATCGAAAATATCGAGGGCACGGTGCAACGGTGATTCGGCGTGCACGGGGGGCGTCCTCGAGAGGGCCTTTGGCTCACCCGGTGAACATTAATTTTCCCGCTTAACGACTGCCGGGACTTACCGCGCGTCATCAGACAGCGCTCTAAAACACTGGCGGCGTTATTTATGTACGCCCAGCTTGCCTCTTTCCGCTCAGGGAAAGAAAACCGATGGGGTAAAATGTGTCGTGAATTAACGCCCACCTCTCATTAACTTTTACCTTTATAGAAGCACCGCTGTAAGCGAGTGCGGTTGCAGAAACCAGACACCAGTGCGTGCACTTTTCACAGCGGATCGCCGCTAGAGAGTGCATTATGGAACTTTTACTAGTCCGGAGCGGCTTCAAAGAAGTGCGCCGAAAAAAATGTCTAACACTAAAACAATATTTATCTTCGCGGCGCAGTGGAAATATCTCCGAGGTCGACACCCTCGTGCAATTTCTGTCCGCCCCGTTCATGTTGTGCCTGCAACCGGCAGCGGCACACGGCGGCGCTGTTCCAAAGCGGGTTATCGTTAGGCGAATGCGAATAGCGAGAGCGAGACAGCACTTCATTCGGACACCAGCCGCAGGAATTTGAATGGCTCCCGCTTTTCGTCAATTTCCCCTGAAAAGGAATAAAAAAAAATGAAACGCTAACTCAACAACTCGCCTTCCTGAAGATAAAGGAAGGAAATCGATATAACGGCCATAACAGATGATCACCGTACGGCCAAAAAATAGAGCGTTCCTTGTCGACTGTATACGATAGTAATGCTCTACTTATTTATATGGGCGCTGTACTGCCGCCTCCTCAGGATTTTTTTTTCTTTTTCATCGCTTGCAGCCACGCTACGCGAGTTGTAGTCGAGGAAATGCATGTGAGTGTGGCTATAAAGTGGCTTGCTGCACGCTTGTTTCTGTGACAAAAGCGCGGCTACAACTTCAATGGGGGGAACGTGAGTAGTATGTATATACGAAGGTCTGTTTGACGTGTGGTATAGGGTGCGCTGATTGCAGTACGTCCCAGACAAACTTGTCCTACATTAGATGAGGCAAGGGGCTACAAAGTTTTGTCTACCTCTTGACCTCGTGTGATGACGTGGCCACCTTTTATACAACGTAGCTCGATCACGGGAGTCAGCCTACCATTCGAGGAAGATGAGCTCTCGTGCACTTGACAGACTGAATTACGACTGACTGTCAGCTGAGAGGAACTCGTATAACGGTCGTGTAAGTAGTCGCGGTCACACTGCTTCCCTAGTTTAATATGCCATATCTTGTCAACAGGCCAAAGCGTGAATAACACTTTCAGGTCGGAGCATTCGGGTCTCAGCGACGGAGGAAATGACTGACAAGTGCAGTTGGACGCTTCTCTTAAGACGTGCGAAATGCACTGACGCAGTGGTGAGGGATGAAAGATGATACATGCTTTTCTGTTGTGGTCGCGTCATGCTTGCGCTGAGTGTTTCCGCTGCGAGCCTGAAAACGCTGTCTACTTAGGCTATCGCTAGTTTGATTTATGACAGAGCCAAATACTGCAAGACAACGCAGGACACCGAAATATACCACAACATGATTGTTCGAGGCGGTGCACAAAAAGACATGTCAGAGCCCTTCAAGCAACCTCAGTGCATGGAAATTAACAGTAATCAGGGGCGACATTTTTCCTGTGGCCTGTGACTAACTCCATAATTTCAGCTTATAAGTGACTACTCTTTCTCTTCTGCTTCCTGATGGTTATTGTTAAAATCGTTATACATACAACATCTGTCGCTAACATGAAGTGCGCACGCTCAGTAGAAGCTGGTGGCTTGCTTTCAACCAGCTGAGCTCGAAGAGGAAAGGCGCGCATGGGCAGGGTGACCGTGTGAAAAACGCCACGCGGTAAGAGTCATGCAGGCACATGCGCGCGCGAGCGAATCTCTGCATGCGCTTCTCCCTTCGCTTCTGCTCATAGCCCGCCATTTCTGCATAATCTATTTCCATATCCTCGTGTACCGACAGGCATTCCGAATTGGAAAGAGGAGTCGGCTAGCAAAACGCAGAGTGTTCGTATAGAAAGGCCGAAGTAACAGCGTTAACTGAAGAGGCCTAACAGTACAAAGAAATGCCTGCATCCACTCTCTACACATACATTCTTGCGCGTGATCATGTCAGGATAGAGAAACGTGCTGTGTTAGCGGAGAATGAACGTCCCTTGAGCCGGTGCTACCGCTGTATATAGTTGCATCTAGACGGCCTTTTGCTGTACGTTCGCGTGCTGTCCTGAAGCCCACAAGTGCGTTCCAGTTCAAAGGAACAGTTTTGTCCCTTGCACACGCGGCGCTACCTCGGGCCCTATTTCGTTAGGATTATTTTCTGGATAATTCTGCCTCTCTTCCATTGATCATTCCTGCCTTTGATACCGGAGACTTCGACTCGCGAGTCCAGACGTCAGAGGCATCCAGTGACAGAGGGGCAAAACAATGTCATGGGAAAAGAATCGCTAAATGTACGGCCCCTACTCGCTTGCAACCTTCTACCGGTGCGCCGGCATCCGCGCAGTGCACAAAAATAGAAAAAATGCGAAGGATTGGTCCTTCAGTAGTGCCAATGTCGACAGCTCGGGCCCACGATAGCTGTATGTGGAGGTGCACGGGCCCGGAGCGTTTTGGCGCGGATTCGTGAAAGTTATAGGTGTGGTCTCACCATCGGTGAAGATGCGTATATTTTTGTGTTCGCTCCAAGAACCCTCGGATTTATGCGCGAAATCCAAGTGCAGAGAGATGTGTGCCACGAAAACTGCTCCGGGAGTGCGTGTGCAGCGACTCTGTGACATATATTCCTGTGGCGGCAGAGGTGCGGTTCTGCCCGGCGGGAGACTGCTGTCGCGAGGAACTCTCGGCATGATCCGGTGTCGCCGAGCAAGGGCGTCAAGCCAACATCTAACCGGCTGTTGTAGCATATTCGCACCAACTTTCGAAGAAAGACCTGTCCTGCGGTGCTCCTACAGGGGTGTCGACAACAAGGACTGCGACGCAACGTGTGCTATCTTCCGCGCGCTCAAGGAGCCTCCACGAGCCCGCCGACCGACGCGCTGCTGGTTCTCCTCCACCAGTGGACGTTGGTGCCTCGAGAAGACCGGGAAACCGCGTGAAGCCGAGACCTTGCCTCCGTTTAGAGTACAAAGTAGACGCTCGGAACCGGCGCTTCCCCGAGAAGAACCCGTCATCCATATCAGCTGCACCCATGAAGCAATACATCCACATTTCTGAGATACTCGATCCAGTCACGGCAAGCGATTGTGCCGGGTGTTTCACCTAAGATGTTCTGCAAGTTTCACAAACAGGCTTTTTGAGTTACAAGAGCGCTTTTTTCGCCATAGCATTGTCAGCGGTATAGCGTTTAAGAAAGCTGCTAAGACGTGCTAACTAGTAGGCTATTTAACTAATACTGAATAGTTTGCTTTTCAACTATTACTGTTAGTCTCCTTATTTACTGAGAGGCATGTCGCCCACCGTAAATAATATTCATGTCAGTTTCCAGAATTTCGAAAACGCAGTTACCCTGGGCGCTGGGGCCCAATTTGGCTAGTTAAGCGTGTTGCGTGCACTGGAGGGGTTGCTTTACCTGCAAGCTTTTCGAAAACGCGTGTATTTTCGCACGATGCAGGAAAAATTCTAAAAATAAAAAAGTGACATGGATATTACTTACGGTGTGCTACTTGTCACTCAGTAAATAAGAAATCTAAAAATAGTAGTTAAAAGTCAACATATCAATTCTAATTAACCAGCCTACTAGTCTTAGCTGTATTCTGATGCCTTACACCGCTGACAATGCTATGCCGAAAAAAGCAGCTCTTCGAACTCAAAAAGCCTTTTTTTTAATTGTAGAACATCTTAGGTGAAACACCCTGTATACAGGGTGCCCCACTTGAAAAACAGGGTTTTAATAGTAGGCAAAAATTTCCTAATTGCGGTCGGAATCCCCAGATTCTTGTACTGCCAGTTCCTTAGCACTGACAACCGAAACAGAAAGCTTGCAGTACATATAAGAATCGTGAAAATATAACTTAATGCTGTTTACCATCCCGGGGTAGATCTGACGCCGCAGCTGGTGAACATCTCATCTCAAGAGTTCGCTTGGTTTAAGCTGCACGACAAACTCGAGAGCACTCTTTAGTTTGGGATTGCAAGCCCGCTATTCTCTCGACCCCCGAGAATTAAAACAAAACCTAAGATGCCTAGTATCATTCACGCGAATAAAGGCATCTAGGAACTCGTCTGCTGTGTACATATCACCAGTGTGGCGTGCAATACTTTCTAAAAACAGGCCCATCACACATTAATAGAAAAGTATGCAAGATTTTTATTGACGGTTCTCTCATGCAGATGGTAATTTTTACCTTTAATAACGTACAAGAAAGAGAAGGGAGAAATTTTGTAAGTGAAACGGTGTGACAACCGACGAACAAAAGACGGGCGCCGAGACAAGAACTGCTGCTTGGCGTGGCGCTGTTTTTTCCTTAAGCACACTGAATCAACAAGCCCAAATCTTTACCTTTTTCATTAATTTTAAATGATCAGAAGTCAGCGGATACAAAAGTGCGCTAGGCGCAAGGGAGAACCGCACAAAATCCGCAACAGTAATGCACGTGTTATCATCATTTGCATCTAAACTTCCACTAGGACTGCGTGTGGGACATCTTGTATACGCATCACATCACATCCGATATCATTCTGCAAGTAAACTGAGCACTTCGTGGCCATTCCTTAAGCTTGGACATAATGCACTGTTTTCGCGACTGACATACATATTTTTTAAGAATAAAGCGAGTACTCCCAGATCGCAAACTTCCACGGCACAGAGTAACATGCTACGCACACAAGACGCGCATTTCAGAACCCGGTCACTTATATTTTGGCATTCTAGTTCCGCTCACTGAGCGTACCTAAATGTATGCAAAGTAATCCTTGTCAAAGACGATAAAGCTATTATTACGGCAAAAAAAAAAAACAGATTGTGTCCAGTTTGAAGTTCACTTACACTACTAAACCACCACATTTTCGCGACAAATGTGGTTTAGTGGTGTTGTTTAGTTGAGCCTGTCCATCTGACAAGTTGTTTGCCGCGCAGTGAAGTCTGCGGCGGTCTGAGGCAGTCAGAACGGCGTAAGCTACAAAACGTGTTCCTCTGTCTCTCTAACCCCGCGATTGATGGTCCGGTGGCTCCATCCCTGGGAAAAAAAGAGCACCAGTGTCCAGCTGCTGCGCGCACATGGAGGAAGAAAATAATTTAGGAAACGCCGTTACGTCACATTTTTGAAGCCGGATACGTGGGTTTCCCCTCGCTAGTTGGCCTTTGTCTCAGCGCTCTTGCGCATGCGCAGCAGACAATGCAGCAGACGACGCCGCTGCGTACAACGTTAGCATTGGCTGCGCCGTCAGCCAGACTCCCACTCCCTGCGAAAACGCGTTACTTTCAGCACCTTTTTGGCGTGCAGCTTGGATAGTGAGAGCCTTCCCTAAGCTTTGCTTTATAGCGTTCTACTTTCCTTCCTCCATGTGCGCGCAGGAGACTCGGCCGACTTTGCGGACGCCATGGTTACGGATGACGGCGCACCACTTCGCAGCAGGCCTCCGCAGTGCTGTGTTCCTGCGGACTTTCTCAGCTAATTTAACCAGTGAATGAAACGCTCTCTACTTTCAAAACACCATCCCGAAGTACCTTTTTAATTACTGCGATAATTGTTTGAAAAATAGTGAGAACACTGCTCAGATATTCTAAGGACCATTTGTTGTCTTCCTTGGCCCTGACTGGACGAGAGAGCTCCACCTTTCACAGTGCTGCGAACAACTTGTGAGATGAAGTGTAGTTTCAGAATCACTCGTTCGTGATGTCGCGCCAAATACCACGCCGAAAGCCAGTTGGCTGACACGCGGAGCGCACTTGGATAAAGCGGCTGGAAAGTGCTGTGCCGAAAAACGCGCTTTAGAGGAGGGGCGGAATCGCCGAGTATGCAGTCGAACTTTGTTGCATAAAAAGAAGTTCAGTAATGACCCATATTCGATAAAAAAGGACTATACGTACGGTACCTAAAAAAATCAAAACTGTTTTGCTAACGGAGCTCACTTTTGGTATTAACAACTGTATAATATGCGGTCACAGCAGTGAACCATTTTTTGAGTTTGTTCTGGGCGTCAACTATGAACAGTCTCGTCAGTGACGCAACAGCGCAACGCACGTGTTTGCGCCAAAGGTTGCTAACATTCAGGAATGTGAGAGCTGGCAAAGACCTGACGGAGCAGGCCCTATCTCACGACTACGCTGATTCGTTAGGCCAAAATCCAGTATTCGCACAGTTGTCAAAAATAAAACAGCAGCCCCGTCCTGCTGCTTCTATTCACCGCGCAATAATGCAAGGAACATCTACAGCAGCCAGCAAGACACGTAAGTAGCCATTTGGCGACCTTAGCGCTTGCAATAGGGTACGTTCTATGCCACTCAGTAACGCCCATATGCTACCCCGTTCCTCTCTCCATTTTCCACCGTTTTATTTCAGTCGACGAACGTTTTATCAACTGGTTAGCCCACCAGCGGTTACATGCCGGTATTTTCAGCGCTTGCAGGCTTTGCCATATTCAGATGCCATGGGCACAAAGGAGTCTTTCGGGAGTGGCGGATTATGGGGTGGTGAAGGAGGTTATAAATGGGGGGGGGGGGGGGTCGATCTTATATGTACAGCATGCACATTTTGAACTTTACCCACAGAAAAAAAAGGGGGCACAATGTGGTGGTTCTTGAATAGAATCGCTTAGAGGGGGCGATCACCCCCCCCCCCCCCCCTTGTATTTGAATTTTCTCCTCTTATTTTGATACTGCATGTCGTTGTATGAGAAAGCTTTTTTTTTTACAACCCGCCCCAAGTTATACACCAAAACGATAACGATATCGCTGCTTTCAGCCGCCATAGTATCAAATTGTGTGCAGCGTGCTCATGATATCCTTGAAACTAGACACCAGGTGCAATTGTCTTGTTAGAATGACTCTGGCTTAGACACTGCCACCTGCGGAATGACAATAGAGCGCTAGTAGCGAAATACAAGAAACGGCAGCTCGGGACACAGTGCGAGCAGCACTGTCCCTTTTATGCTCCCTCGCAATGCGCGGAGAGCAGCGCTGGCAGAGGAATCCTGCCCGAATGCGGCTCTCTCGCAAGACGTAGCCCACTCAGTGCTCGCCTATCGGTTCTGCCACGCTCAGTCTTGCGATGGGCTCATAAATGTTGCATTAGAACGATGAGCAGAAGAGTGACTTCGGCAGCAGTAACTTCTTAGCACGTCAACAACGCTCGACTATAGTTCGAGCCCTTAGCTTTGGCAGTACGTTAAAATTGCGCCTGAAAATTTTCTTGGTGCTTTAGATCGTTCATAGGAGGGAAGGTCACAACCGTAGGCCTTCGAAGCGTACATTCACAAGAGCACCAGAAAGCTTCATTGTCAGAAAATTTCAGGTAATCTCCCAAATGATGCGCCGCATGCTTACGCGTGCCATGGATTTTATTGCTGCTGCTGATGCACTTCCATCGCTGCAGCGAAGCGAGCACACACAACCGACAGCACGAAACCGAAACCATATGCACCGCGAGAGAGAGAGAGCGCGCACGGTCAGCGTTCTATACACGAGATGAATTTGTTCAGGCTACCTGTGAGCCTTTTTATTTATCTCAGAATACTGCAGGCCACCACTTGGCCCAAGCAAGAATGTTTCCATCTTCCGCTGTCTTATCCTATGTGGCCTAAAGCACCATCCTAACAGACGAATATTGCGCGGGATGAAAGTACGTGGTCACTGGCGCCTATACACATTCTTCGTTAACGTGTTCACGGCAAACTGCCAGCTGTGTTGGGGCACGACGCAACGACGCGCCGCCTGGTAGTGCACTTCGTTTTCTGACACACGACAGTGGCGGTTCTCTATGGTGGCCGTCAACGAATTTCCTTCATGCAAGGCCTAGCACTACCACGCGTGCGCTTTTGCCGCGCGCTGACAGCAGGCTGTTTTATGCGACGAGCGCGAAATCGCGCTCATCAAGCTAGTGAACATTGCTCTGAAATAAAATTTCTGACCGAGAGCTCAGGGAAGCAGAAAAATCCATTATCTTCGGATATTCGTTCGATCCATCGAACGGATAATGCACGGTGCGATTCAAATCGAACAGCCGGTTCTATTCACAAAGTGTTCTAAATTTCGAACATTTCCATACCTCTACTTAATGTGACACTGCCATGGAAGGAGCGCGCAGCAAACATCTGAAAGTGCCGGCTGCAGTTTCCCTTACGTTCTCGCCAAAGTTTCTCAGTGACCTTTTGGCGCAGATATGGCGCAAAAAGAAACAAAAATTTGATTTGTAGCAGCGTGCAGCACGATTTGTCATTTGGCGCATTTTGGCACAAATGGCGTAGCAGTTTCACCACTGCCAAGATCGATATTATCAATTTAATTGTAACTGTATGAAGAATCACACATGGCATTGTATGAATCTTCAGATGGTTTCAACTTCGTAAATGCCACTTGAGCACTTACTGGTAAATACTCTAGGCCATTTCTGCACTGTGCTGCAGGCACCCTGTTATGGCACAAAATTTTAGCGGGGTCGGCAACACTGCTGGATGAGCAGGGATGAGCAACACTGCTCTAAACAGCCTGAAAATAAGACGTCTGAAACTTACATGCTCAGTAAGGTTTGTGGAAAACAAGACACTGTGGCAACAGTCTGTAATTCATTTAATTACATTTAATTACATGCCATTTTAGACAAAATGTTGGCAATAAGCTGTAGCACCTTCACTGTAAATTTACAGTTGCAGAGCAGCTGCCTTTCACACAGACAAATGCTACATTGGAGAGACATCTCCAGAAGCAAGCTCCATCAAATATTCTATATCCTTAGTAGGTCCTCTGACCCACAGCAGGAAGTGAAGGTACAGTAGTGAGAGCCGCAACTGCCAGTATTCCAACCTAGGAGGAAAAAAAAGGAAGCAAGAAAAACATCTCATAATGTGCACAATAAGCACTTGTTTTAATTCAATTCAATTCAATTCCTTATTTCCCATGTACACATGGATTGGTTTTTTGGGGAAAGGAAATGGCGCAGTATCTGTCTCATATATCTTTGGACACCTGAACCTGAAAGCGAAGGGATAAAGGAGGGAGTGAAAGAAGAAAGAGGTGCCGTAGTGGAGTCCGGAATAATTTCGACCCCCAGCGTGCACTGACATCGCACAGCACACGGGCGCCTTAGCGTTTTGCCTCCATAAAAACGCAGCCGCCGCAGTCAGGTTCGAACCCGGTGTAGTGTTTGTAATTGGCATTTAGCCAAATGTGAATATTGTGTTAGCAACTAAGATAAATAAAAACATGGCAGCTTAACGAACAAGCTCGCATCATCTGCGTCCCGCTCAATCTAGACAATCAGACCCACTCCTGGTCTACGGGAACACTAAAATGGTGTCAGAAGTGTTCTTTAACCTCGTGTGAACATCAAATCGACAGTCATTCCCCGGCAGCAAGCGGCAACCAGTAGTCACAGCCATGACGCATGTGCTCCCGCCCTTCCCAAATTTCGACCTTGGTGCGACCGACGCCAACAACATAGGTCACGAATGAACGAAGTGGATAGAAAGGTTTGAGAACTTTCTTTTAGCTTGTGATATCACGACAGATGCGCGAAAGAAAGCACTCCTCCTGCACTACGCTGATGAAGAAGTCTACAACATATTTCGCTCCCTCCCTGACAGCGCTATGCAAGCCGCAACGGCAATAAGCACGACCCAGGCCACGCAGAGCACATCGAAGCCAGAATACGATGCCGCATGCTGAATTCATATTTTGCTCCACGAGTAAACTCAACATTTGCAATTTACAAATTCCGTCAAGCTCAGCAGAACGCTGGTGAGTCACTGGACGCCTTCTACGCGCGCCTCCGTCAGCTTTCTCGCCACTGTAACTTCGAAAACGTCGACGCTTAAGTGCAGAACCAAATCATCCTCGCCACAACATCGTCTCGCCTCCGAAAATATGCGATGCTCCATTCCCTCACTTTACCGGACTTACTTAAACAAGGAAGAATGCTCGTGGATGTCGAACGGGATGTGTCCGAAATCGAAAAGAACGTCAAAAGCAACGTGGCGGTGTTTGCAGTTCACAAGGAAGGACAACACCATGGTCAACACCAAAGAAATGGACAACAGATGCCACGACAGACCTTCGCACCGCAACGGCCTCGTGTTTCATCAGCAAGTTGTCGCAACTGTGCCGGCAAGTGGCCTCACCAAGGCGGACGATCAAGCTGTTCCGCATGGGGTAAGACATGCAAGGCATGTAACAAGATTGGTCACTTTGCACGATTCTGCCGTTCAACGACGAGAATGGTACAAGCAGTGGACTATGACAGTGGTCGAAACAGAAACTCACAGGCAGCCTGCAGTAAGAAGAATTCAAGTACTAATGAGCATGCAGCCACCTGTGACACCAGTTCAAGCAGCAATGATTATGTTTTTGTTGCTACGACTTCCCTTCACGCAAGCCCGTCTCCAAAAGCTATTGTCACTGTCAACAATGTACCGGTCACTTTCGTAATTGACACAGGTGCAACAGTGTCAATTGTTGGTGAAATGACTTCAAGAGCTATCGCTTAAATGTGAATCTTTAGGAAACATCCATCAGAGTGTTCCCATACAAAGCAACATCTCCCCTTGATCTTCTAGGCAAAGTCTCTGTCACTATGAGGTACAAAGTGCATTGAAGAAGACATCTTTGTCATTCCAGGAAACTGTGCGCCACTCTTAAGCTTCACAGCAGCATCCAACCTGCGTCTTGTCCAGATCACGTACCAAGTTCACAAGCAACCAGGTGACAAGTCGATCGTGGAAGCATTCCCCAAGTTGTTTAGTGGAGTTGGAAAACTCAAAAACCAATAGATCCACCTTTTCGTGGATGACACTGTCCTACCTGTTGCATAACCACATAGGCGTATTCCATTTGCCTTGCGTGACGCCACAGAAAAATAACTTGAACGCCTCCTGTCAGAAGACATCGTTGAGCCACCATCGGACCTACACCATGGGTGTCCCCTGTGGTCATCGTGCCAAAACCACATCAGCCTGATGAAATTCGAATCTGCATTGACATGCGTGTTGTGAACACTGCCATTCAACGTGAACAACATTTGTGTCCAACAGTGGATGACATCATTGTTGCCTTGAATGGACCAACAGTATTCTCCAACCTTGATCTCAAGAATGGGTATCATTAGTTGGGACTTGACACATTTTCAAGGCAGCTCACAACATTCTCAACACATGTTGGCTTGTTTCACTACAAACGCCTAAACTTTTGCATCAGCAGTGCAGCTGAAATCTTTCAGAACGCCATCCCCCAAGTGCTGAATGGCATCCCCAATGTCCTGAATGGTAGTGATGACATTCTTGTCTTTGGACAAACAAAACAGCAGCATGCCGCTTTAGAAGCCGTTCTGCATCGACTCCAAGAAGCTGGATTGACACTCAATGAAAAGAAGTGTCACTTTCATCAACGAGAACTGAACTTCTTTGGACTTATTTTTTCAGCTGATGGTGTACGTCCTGATCCCAAGAAAGTAGCAGCCTTTCTGCAAATCAAAACACCGGAGTCACCTCAAGAACTGAAGAGCCTGCTAGGAATGGTCAACTACTCAGGAAGATTTCTGAGCCCTTGTTTACTCTGATCCATCCAAACCGACAGAACTGGTAGTAGATGCAAGTCTACATGGACTGGGTGCAATCCTCACGCAGCCGGAACACACGGCAGTGACCACTTTTGCAAGCAGAGCACTTACACCAGTTGAAAGCCGTTACTCCCAAATAGAACACGAGATGCTCGCAGTTGTATGGGCTATGGAACACTTCCGTCTTTATCTTTGTAGAGTTCACTTCCTTTTGCTGACTGATCACAAGCCTTTAGTGAGCATACTGGGAAACCCACGATCATCACCATCTGCCCGCATTGAGCGCCTCGCTTTACGTATTCAACAGTACAAGTTCGATGTGCAACACACTGCTGGAAGCAGCAACCCTACCGATTATCTTTCCAGGCATCCGGTTCCTGAGATGCAGATGTCTGCCCGTATAGACAAGGTGCCCAATGAGTATGTTAACTTTATCCAGCGCCACAGCATCCCAAATGCTTTCTCGGTTCAAGAAGTCGCTGAAGAAACTAAAGCCGACCAACGCTACAGCTGCTTATCAGTGCTATCCAGCACCCCACACTCAACAGCTGGGTCTCAAACGAACTGAAGCCATTTGCACCTGTAAAGGCAGAGCTAACAACAACACCTGAGGGCATCATTCTTCGAGGAACACGCCTAGTTCATCCCAATAGCCTGCAGAAACAAGCAGTGCTGCTGGCCCACAAAGGCCATCAAGGGATTGTCAAAACAAAACAACTGTTGAGAGAAAAGGTCTGGTTTCCTGGTATGGACAAGCTCGTGCACACTTTGATTAAAACCTGCCTACAATGTCAAGCAGCTGTTCCCCAAGCAAAGATAGAACCACTTGCCATCACTGAACCACCCAATGGCCCCTGGGAAGAAGTGTCAGTTGACATTTGTGGTCCTTTCCCAGATGGAAAATATGCCATGGTGATAATTGATGACTTTTCACAATATCCAGTTGTGCAAGTCACACACTTCACAAGTGCAAACAACGTGCTTCCTGCCCTGCGACAAGTGTTCTGCCAGTTCGGAATCCCAACGCAGGTGAAAAGCGACAATGGACCACCATTCCAAGGTCGAGAGTTTGCTGCCTTCTCAAAGGAGCTGGGATTTTGACACCATCAAGTCACACCTTTGTGGCCTCAGGCTAATGGTGAAGTTGAATGGTTTATGAGAACACTGAAAAAGCATGTTCACACAAGTCAGCTTGAGAACGCAGATTGGAAAGTAGAACTCGACTCTTTCCTCTTAGCATACAGGTCTTCGAAACACCTCACAACAGAAAGATCACCATATGAACTGCTGTTCGGCAGACCGATGAGACATCTTCTGCCTTACTACACTGATGCTGCTTCGGAAACTGAAGACTTGAAGTTGAAAACAACCGTGCTCGAGAAAAACACTTACAACAAACATCACGCTGATACATGAAGGCATGCTCAACCACATCGCTTCTGTGTTGGTCAACGAGTCTTGTGTAAGCAGGACAGACACGACAAGTTCACTCCGTACTATGATCCAGACACGTATACCATTGTCAGCGTTCATGGATCACAAATCAAGGCATCGAGAGAAAATAGTGATAACACGCAACTCAAGCTTTTTCAGATGCCTCTGACCTTAAACAAGCACCAGCCACACCACTCGACTATGATGACATCGTATATCCACCACCTACTTCAGTGCCAGGTCCTGCACCATCTGTATTGCACCAGAGTTCTTTAATGCAGCGCTACCCAAAGAGAAACAGAAAGCCTCCTTGTCATCTGTCAAACTTCACAACCTGGCTTTGTGACTGTTAGTTGCCAGGAGACATTCACAATCCTTCTGCAGTGAACTGTTTTTACACCTTGTGCACATTTAGTCAACATTCCCCAAGGAGGATAGTGTAGTGTTTGTAATTGGCATTTAGCCGAATAAGAATATTGTGTTGGCAACTAAGGTTAATAAAAACATGGCAGCTTAATGAACAAGCTCGCATCATCTGCGTCCTGCTTAATCTAGACAATCAGACTCACTCCTGGTCTACGGGAACACTAAACCCGGGAACTCCGGATCAGTAGCCGAGCGCCCTAATTACTGAGCCACCGTGGTGGGTACACACACACTTGTTTTAACAAACTCAAATTTTCTTTTAATCACACGCAGCGATTTAAGCTATACAATTTTGCCAATCAGTCAAGACTAATTAGAAATTACTCCTGTCCTCTTTCTCTCACATTTCTTTCAACAGTTAGCATTTGTCAGGGCATTGAGAGCATTGTAACAATAAAATGCCAAGATGGCTGCATTTCAACTCGTGGCCTTGGGATCAGGAGCCGAACACCAAAGCTACTGAGCAATTGCGGTGGGTTCAAAGCATGAAAGGGGAGGTGAAAGTGCTCATGAGCATATGATCAAAAAACAAGGTTAAAAAAAGAATAAGCCCGATACACCATAAGTGGCTGAACATCAAGAACACTGCATATGGTACACTGGGCAACCCATCACAGCATTGAGCAGGGTAGTAATGTGCACAGTGGAAGAAAAGTGAAAGGAAAAGGCAGAAAGTTGTGCTAATTAACAAACACTTTATAAATTTTACCAACGATAGTTTGGTCAAGGCTCCACAGAGCAATATACATGTACATACATAAGTTCTTACAGTGCAAACCCTGCTGTGAAGTTTATGGAATGTTTTACACTACAGCATTACCACTTCCTACATGAAGAATACAAGTTTCCTCAGATGCAAGAAACCATTTCTGTGCACGCACCTCAGCCTCAGTTCAAACATTGTGCGGCTCCACCAGTGGCGCAGCATCATCATCAGACCAACATGTTCCAGATTCAAGGTGAGTCGTCGAGTGGCAATGCGAGCCATCAGGGTGAACCGGTCAACAGGATGGCCATGATTCTTTGTGATCGAGCGTACAGTATTGATGTTCCTGAAAGTACAGTAAGTTTTTTAGCATTAGAAATGAAAGCTGCACACTGCAAGCCCTAAATGGGTTTTCACAAAGGCTTCAGTTTTTTTACTACACTGCACTACAAAGCAGTCTACTAGCACTGACAATGCTTGATACATGCTGACTAGTTGTGACCCTTGCACCAGCTGCAATAATTTGAAGCAAATTCGCAGCAAATGGCAATATTCTTCTAATAATTTCACAGTGCATACTTCGATTAGTTTTGCATACAAGGCCATCACACGACAAAAAAAAAAGAGTGCACTGAAGCTTTGTTGCAATCACAGAAGCTATGTTGACCGTTTGCAAAAATGGCCATCAAGAATTACAGAGCCAACCTATTTGCAGGGTATGGGTAGGCTCAGCCAAGCCGCTAGGGTGCCTTGATACATATAGGCACCCTACGAGCTGCTGGTATCACATGCCTTCTGCCGGTGCCCGTTATAGCCATGATTCATAGAGCTCCAGTATCAAAAAAAAAAAAAGAAGCCACTTCATATTACAAATGGTGCCGCTAATGAAAATTCGGATTGCATACCATATAGCCTGCTTTCTTGCTCTGGCAGTCGCTTTCCCGGACTAGCGGCAGGTAGCGCAACAGCAAACTTCCAGTTCTTCCAGTAACTTTTGAAATGTGCATTGCAACATAAAACTACACGATCTTCGGCAGTTCAGTCTGTCGTTTAGACAGGCAGGCCATATGCATGTGGAAGGCATGGAAGTTGTGCCATTTATCACCTTTGATCCCCCCTTGCTGCCAAGTGCTGGTCTTTACTGCGAATGCGTCATTACATGGTTGCTGCATTTAGTAGAGTGCACACTGCGACGCCATCTTGCAGGAAGCACATCGAACTCAACTCACACGAAGCAAGCATTCCAAAAACGTTCTTTGCTTGAGACCAATACTTTGAGACTTTGCATACCAAACGTTTGGGCTGAACTGAATATCTAATACTTTACTACTCGACCGAATATTCGAAATCACTGAAAGTTCTTACAAGCCTAGCAAAAATCCTCCCGAGTAACTTGTACTCAGATGCAACTAATTAATGTTTTATATATAATGTTTTAAATAAACAGCAGTTCAGTGCACTTTTAACATGCAATAATATTAGCAGGTATGCACAGCCTACCTGTAAAGAGCTGTTTAGTACTAGCAGACGTATGCCAAAGTAGTCATTGTGCTAACAGAATATAGTGAACTCCACATAAAAAAAAATTGGCAGTGGCTTAGCTAGGCTATGCCAGGTATATGTAGTGAGAAATTGATCTTTTCCTGTTGATAGCGCCGCTGAATAGCGGCCCATGCAAGCGACTGTGATACGGCCGCTGTGTCACCTCCGCATTTTATACGCGCAGCTGTGCATGCGCAGTTATGTGCATAGCTAGCATGCGGCATCCACGTGTGTCATGCGTGGCCCCAGAGGCGAAGGCTGGCCAGCTGCGCCTCTCTGGTTGCCGCGCATGCGCACAACCACTCTTCCACGTGACGTCATGCGCGACGCACGGCCGCGGTGTAGACGAAGTTCTGACGTCACGTGCGGCGCACCTGCTGCTCCTCTCCGGCTGCCGCAAATGCGCACAACTGGCCTCTCCGGACCATGGTGAAATGCTTTGAATCTGTAACCGTGGTTGGTTTTTGGTAAGCTTGCCAAGCAAACATTTTTTGTCTGCTTAAGGTGAGCAGATTAAGAGAAAAAGCTTGTCTAACTATCACGCTATAGTGATAGTATCAGTGTCACAACCAGAACATGAAGAAGCATAGAAGCACATAGTAGTAAATGTCATGGAATCTACCATTCACTAGTACCAGTGCAACTCATACTTGCAGTGCTCATTGATGCAGTGCTCACTGATGGCTGCCTCTGGCAGCCTACAAGTTGCAGCAAAAAGTCACAGTATGAAACTTGCCAGGACAAAAAGAAAATGAAGTTCTTAGGTCCCTGACCATGGTCAGATGAAATAAATTGATATTTCAAGAGCTTCATCGCTCCACTGTTCACAGTAAAGCAACTGGCTCTTGCGTCATCAGATGGTTATTTCATTGTGAACAGAAGAGCTGTAGCATTCCAGAAATGTGATTTTTTTAGTGCCTGTGTGACATGGCACGTTCTGGTCGAAATTATTCTGGAGCCCTCCACTACGGCATTTCTTTCTTTCTTCTTTCACCCATACCTTCCTCCCTTCTTTTAGTGCGCAATTCCGGTGCCCACCAAGATGAGACAATTACTGTGCCATTTCCTTTCCTCAAAAACCAGTTTTCAATTTTAACATGGTCAGTGACCTATGAACTTCTTTAGCTATGTTTCCTGACCAGATGGTATGCCATAAAATTAACAAGAAAAACTGTGCCTCTCTGATGGCATGTCTGGCTCTTGACAACAGGGAATTGCATCGCACCAGTTGTATGGCCCTGCATGCACCAAGCTGCTCATCAAGAAAGCCTAAATGGCTTTGTATCAGTGCTACTAATTATGTGAACCTGTCCATGGTTGTGCACTTTCAAAGGTAAGAAAAAGAGGACTGCTACTGCATCACATTTCAGTGCATTGCACTAGGCTCCCTGGTTTGAGCGACATCATGGAAACTGCAAAGGAATGAGCATATTATGCACTCTTCACATCCTCAAAAAATGAACTTTGTTCACAAGATCTTTCATGGTGACCTGTACAAATGCAAATGATTTGTTGTCAAGTCAACGCCATCAAATGCAGCAAAGGACAAAGGCAAGCCTAAGAGTAACTTCACACGTGCCCACTTCAATACACTGCAGGTGTATATTCGGGGAATGCACCGTAAAGATTGTCCTTAGAGCATTAATTTTCCAATTAGCGAAGCTGATGCCACCCAGAAGAGCCAAAAAGGCCAAACACACGGTAAATAAAGAACAACTGCTGAAGTTCTTACCCAACGTTTAAAATATGAAAACCCTTCTTGCACAAAAGAGGCTTGCAAATTCCCTTTGAAATCCTCAGCCTTTTTTTACTTTATGACTTCAACAGCAGTTGATGCAACATAGTTACATTCCAAAATTAAAAATTTTTTTGAACACAAATTTTAAACTGAACAATTCTCTTCTCACTTCAGCTTCCATTCATGTGAGGTCCACCATGCCACAGTTTGAATAAGCAAGAACAAAATGTGGTGAAAAATATATCAACAACTTTCAAAGCTCTGTGCCCCTGTTGAGTATAGCAATAAAGGACCAATTTGTGCTACCTGAATACAAGAAGCATAGGCCTCGGGAGGCTGCGAATGCACTCCATGACCTCATCAAAGTGAGTCTGCACCATGTTGCGCATATAGGCCACATCTTCACTGGACAGCTTATTGCGCAGGCGAAAGGTCTGCCGCTGCAGTGGTCGCTGCATCAGGATCTCGCAGAAGACGGGGTAATCTAAAGCAAAAAAATTCAACTAGCTAGGGCAAAGCATGAGTCAGGCTGCTACCTTCATCTCTACTCAGTTAAATGCCAAGTCTCAACGAACACAGTGAGCCAAATAAGAACTCTTCCCTCAAAAGGCCTCAACCATGAATGTTATCAAAAGCATGCTTCTTTACTTTCATGATTTAAGCAAACAGTGCTTGCTTGTAAGAAAATGCCCGGTATACTATCATGATCAATGAAGTTCCATTTTGGTCTAAAAAACTCCCCCAAATACATAGTGAGCACATACAATAAACATTAAAAACTTACTTGTATAGTGGTAGAATTGGTACACTATGCAAGGAATGTCTTACAGTTATAAGCAGACACTTTGTAACATAAAATACCTCAAGCAGAGGGAACCTGAATCCACAAATAAGCATAAAGGCTACTCAGAAATCCTTGAGCCTTTACACAGCTAGCTAAAGCCATCATGATGCGATATAGGACTGTGCACGGCTGTCCACTATATGTTCAACGCAATTTCTTGACACATCTATTGTAATTTTAGCCTAACTGGCACAGTAATGTGAATAACAAATGAAAGTTTCATGAATACTTCCTTGCTTGTACTTCTTGAACCTACTCCAACTGAAAACACTTTACAGACTGAACAAGGATCACCCTGTGAAATCATGCTACCAAGCTTTCCTTCTGTATAAGAACTACAGTTACCTTGCTCAAGAGCACATAGCAACTGCTAGCCAACATTACAGCACTCTACAAGGCAATTAAAAAATCTGAGCAAAGGTTAAAGGAGTATAGACACATAATTTTGGTGGCATGTTTTCTTCTCTACAATGATGCGGAAGACTCTACTACGCATGAATCACCATGTGATATTCGCCTGACCCCTAAATAATTTATAATCGAATTTTTTCTGTCATGCTGTTTCGGTTTCGGTTTCAACAGCCAAACGATGGCTGTGACGTCAAGGAGTACTTTTGTGTCACGTGACGCATGAAAAAAAACACCCATATAATCGCTGCTTCATCGTTATAATTTACTGCAGTGCTGAAGCCAGCCTTCCTCAAGGGCCGGAATAGCAACGAATGTCGAAGCAGCAATTATATTGCAGTTTTTACATGCCTCACGTGACCTGTAAGCACATGTTGATGTCACAGTCCTCATTCGGCTGTTGAAACCGAAACCGAAACAGCAAGAGAAAGACACGTGATTATAAATTATTTAGTGGTTACAGGAGAATGCCAGGTGATAATTCATGTATAACAATGCTTTACGCATCATTACAAACAAAAAACACACACCCAAAAGTTAGGTGTCTATACTCCTTTATGTCAAGGCATGAATGCTTAGTATTAGGAGCCCTGTTTGTATGACATCAAAGCATTCGAAATCTCATTTCAAAATGAATACTTTAAGGTAAAGAGAGTGGCTTACTTGCTACACCCAACTCAAGAGAGTGTGTCTTCATTCCAGAATGGTCATTCATGATGATGGATTTCCACAACTGACACAGAGACAGCCTGTTTTCCTTAGATATATACTCATATAACCCATGATCCAAAAGAGCAATCTTTGCTTTTCCATCATCTCCTTTCTTGACAAACACTGTAGCAAAGAGACACAATATGGTAATACCAAGTCCCCACAGAAGTGTAAAAGAATACACAAAGTGCACTGCACCAGGTAACTGACCATTGCCGGGATGTGGGTCTGCATGGACAAAGCCAGTGTGAAAAAGCTGTTCAGCAAATGCTGACACCATCTTCTGGTCTACCTATAATGCATACAACAGTAATTGCATAAAGTGGGCATTTGAGGAAACAGAGAGGTAAAATAGAGTAAAGATTTGTACGCAAAATATTACAACACCTCACCTCGCACAAAAGTGCATATATAATTTTCTTTTACAGTCAAAACAAACACACTTCAGTTACATTATGCAATTAAAAATTGTGAAGGGTGCAACCAAAGGGCTACACTGGAAGCTACAAAGCATTCCTAAACTTTTGCACTTGGCAGAAAATGTTCAAGTAAAAAGCTTGAAACAAAGGCCACTACCACTCTAGGGCAGTTGTGGTGCGAACAAAGCTAACCAGGACACTATATGGACAACAAATAAAAAAACACTAAAAGCAAGAGCTGCACATATTCATGAATACGCTTAGGCTAATTACAGAAAAATTTTGCTAATATGTTCCTGGTTCATACGATTTCCCCATCCATACGCTCAAAATTTCAGGCAATCAAAATGCCCCACAGAGCTATACTATTCTGCTTCCGGTTAATACGTGCCCGGATAACACAATTTTCTGGCTACAATGTTGAAAATTTCGACAAAATCTGGTCGTAAATTACGTTTAGCATCCAAACACACGAGTGAGCCCAACCTGGGTGCATGTGACAAGGAGAGCTGAAATGCCGCGACAGTCTCCCACCATTGTGGCTTCTCTTCACTATGTAAGTGCAGAGGAAGAAGCATCCAAAAATAAACTGTTCTCATATCCGAGCAGGCCATTCCAGCAGGGATGCAACAAGAAGAGGAGAACCGCAGCTACTTCTTTGTAGTGCCTAAATGTTAGGAGGGCGAAGCAGCTGAGATCTGCAACGTGCGCTTACATACGAGCGGGCCAGGTCTGGGGAGCGCAGCATGAAGAGAAATAATGCTGCAACAGTCAGAAGCTGTGATGGCTTCCTCACAGTGCAGTACTACAAGGAGGTGAAGCATCCAAAAACAACTCTAAGAGACCTTAGTTACTTTAGCCATTGCCACTAGCGGACTGGATATGTTGTGAAGTTCCTTAATGCAAAGGCGGACTAAATTCTTTGAGCGCTAGATAGCAGCTGCTCAGACCTTGCGCCAAGAAATGAAAATCAACATTTTTATGAAGTGAAAGTGCCAGTTCAAAAATGCTCCTCCTACAGCAGTTACATTTTCGAAAGTCAGGAGGTTTGACTCATACGTTTCCCCAAAATAAGGCGTTTTTTTCCCGCATTTAAAAAAAAAAAACATATCAACGAGGTTTTACTGCAAAACATTACACTTTATAGCCAGACCTTAACCACAGCTGGCACCACTAAAAGCCAGCATGATGCCAATAGCAATTACTGCTTGCCTATTTAGAAGCTCTCTCTCTCCCTTGACAGCTCACTCCAGTTATATTAATGAAATCATCTAATTCTAGTTACCCTAATATTCCCAACAAAAAAAAACTTCCAAACAAAAAGCGATACACTGCACAAGTACTACCAAAGCCAGTTACGATGCAAACTATTATGGTTGAAAAATGCTCCAACAGCTTCTACCTGTAACAAGCATGTCTGTGTGTACAAGCAAGCAAGACAACATAAACAGTCCACACAGATCCAAAATGCATGTTCACGAACACTGCACCTAACTTGATGGTGATGAAAAAATTATATTTATTGACGAAAATCTCACCGCACCTGCAGAGGTGCCTACTACATACGTGTTGAAGAGTCTATATAGCCTGTTTGGATTATTTATTTTCCGATCACTGAATGCTAAAATTTTTCTCTGTGAAACTTGTAATGCATCTAAAAAGTTACTTTGTGCCTTGATTAACCAAGAAAATTGAAGCCCTGAATTTTTGACATTTTAGGGCATTGCAAAGGTTTTTTGGCAAGCATTGAGGCCAACACATGCAAATGATATGGTGCCAATCCACACGGGAAGAACTGAGCACTGTGCTACAGCTTTGCTAAGGTGCGCCTAATAAAGAGTAAGGGCAACTGTCAGCATGCATGAGCAGGAAAATTCTATGGACCATCCAGCACTTTACTTGAAGGGACACTGAGGACAAACTGATAATGGCATATATCAACCTACCATTACACTCGAATGACAAGTAGGTTGGTTTGAATGGAAACGGAGCTTTATCAGCTATAAAAATAAATAAATAAAATACAGGCATCGCCACTGCAAGCTGTTTTCACAAGCAAACTGCAAAAATGTCAAGAACTTTTTCTCTTTATGGCTATACCACACTGCCACCCACTTCCACAATGATCATTTAGTCTCTAATGTCCTCCATGCCATCATCATGACGGCAAAATGAAAAAAATTATGGGGCCATCCTAAGGAATCCTTATGATGTGCAAATTCGAGAGCAAGTGTAACTGGCTCACTGGGTCAGTGGACACCTCAATCGCCCTTTGAGGTATGTGGTGGTGGGGCACCGGTGGCCTGTTGCTCCAGGAGGGGTTTCTAATGACGGTGAGGTTTTCGTACAATGAGCCAAGCAATGCTCTCGCATTAAAATTCAAGTTTTAACTTCAAATTTCTCAGCAATAAGGATGTCTTCTGGTGCCCCCAAAGAGAACTTAAAAATAAGTCAGACAATTTAGCTTTTCCAAGAACAAAAATTGAATGGGGTTGTCTTCAACACGAGATATCTTTGTGTACATCCACTCACATACAGCAAATAAAAGGTTTGCTAACAACCCATATCTTATTAACTGATCATTATAAGAAAATCCTATAATAGGTACATAAAAAAGTCACATCCATAAGCCATTAGCTCCATACTGCTTCCATTGATCCTTCATCAAAGTTAAGTATTCTCAATTCTACCACAGATCAATCCAAATATGCTGAGAAAGCAAAAGATCCCAAAATAAAGAGGAATAAAAAATAAACCATATAATGATGCAAGAGTACTACTCACATCAGCAAGATCAAGGCCAAGTTTCTTGATTCCCTCGACATTGCTTATCTTGACACCGTCAACAAAATCCATGGTGAGCACTCTCTGAAAAACAGTGGTACTATTTGAGCTACAGTTGAAGTTACAAATGCACATACTCATTTCCCTATTTCGCTTCTAAAGGAAATATTCTTAATGACTTGAGTACACATGGCAACAACATTCGAGCATGAAATGTAGCAACTATAGTTGGGCACACCTCAGTAACAAACAAACAAATGTCCCCACAAAGGAGGCCCTCCAACGATCCGTATTGAGTTACTGTCATGATGTCGAGGACTCGCGGTTAATTCCCTTGAACCTGCCAGCCACTTGCGATGCCACGTTTACAAGTGCAAGGCAAGTGACTGCAACACCATGGCAATAGGTCAATGCTATCGGTTGGAGAGCCTCCTTTAGGGGGCAATTGCCATTTCATTCCCGAGTTGTATCAGACTATAGCAAAGCATAGGCAGCCATCATGCAGGCCACACATGCTTCTTGCAGATCACACTGAGTCACATTTTGCAGTATTTACCTACTTTACTTGTCTTGTTCCAGAGTACTTTTGGAACTGAGACATAAGGAAGGTGGGCGAGGTCTCGAGCACAGCGTTCCATGTTGCCAGCCTCAAGCACAAAGTCCAGTTCCTTCACTAAGGATGACCTAAGGTACTGAAGAAAATGAATACTCAACACAAAAATGTCTTTTCACTACTGTTCTTCTGATACATGATTGCCAACCCAAAGTTGCGACGAATTTAAAAAAAAAACAAATTCTGCAGCCACCCAGAAACAGCTGTAAAACAAGAATAATTGGAAACACTCATGAAAGGGGAAAATTTTAAGTAAGCTGACATATCACCACCTAAGTCTACCACAGTATTTGCAACTATGAAGCTGCCATATCACCACCCAAGTCTACCACAATATTTGCAACTATGAAACTGCCATATCACCACCCAGGTCTACCCCAATATTTGCAACTATGAAAATGCAAGCCAACCCCCCCAGCAAAAATATCAATTTGAAAGACAAGAATCAAAATGCACGCAAGCCGACGTAACATGGTGAAAATATGTTTGCTTTCTTCAACTGAATAAAAGAGGGGGGGTGGAATGTGAGTCAACTTCACTTATACAGGTACGATTTATGCTGGTGTAAGCTAGTAGCACAGCATTTCTTAAGAATAAACAGAACAGGCAGAATTTCTAAAAATCCATACTATGCACATGCAAACTTAGGAGGTGAGGTAGCTAATTTGTCTCAGACTAGAATAAGCAACAAAAAAAATGAACATTCCTGAACACTATTCAATGATTTTATACACACTACATGAAAACTATTGCACTGTTAAGGTTAAAACATTATCTCAGAATATGTAACATATGATTTCAACCCATTGCTGCACAGCATCGCAAATCTGTGAAATACTGATTGCACGCTGTGTACTTATTACTGCATAGAGGATGCACAAAATGTTTGTCAACAGGCTCTCAGCAACTATCACTTTCTGATCAAAATATCTGGTGTCACTGGGAGCAAAGCTGAATGAAAGAAAAGGGGGAACAAATGTGCGACTTCCAGCGAGCGACCAACAATTTATTGTCTCTCATTTTCTAATAACTGTTACAGGAAAAATAAGAAGACATTTGTAGGATCAAAAACTGAGTGTCTCTGGTCCTTCAAGTTGGTTTGAGCCTTTGATTTAGTCTTTCACACAACTCACATTAGCTGCAGAAAATGAACCAAATGCTAACTTGAGACGAGTGGGGTCATGCGGGGTCGCAGGGACCTGCGTGCCCCAAATTCCTTCAATCCAATTAAGTTTTTCTGTCTCTATGCACTGATTGGGGATATACCAATTCCTACAATTTTAGTGGAGCTAACAAATTTTTCATATTGGCTTTTGAATGTGGGTACATGAGCTAGCATACTGTGAAGTTAATAATTTTTTTATTTGATTCCTTTGTAATTCAGGCAGCAAAGGATTAAGTGAGCAAAGAACATGTGCACGTAAGCATCAATCAATTAGAAGGTGGTTGCCACCAGCAGAATCACAATGAATTTATTTACTGGGAAGACAGGCAGCAGCCGCAGTTTGCTTTTTGATGTGGGAGCAAGGAAAGCATCGCTCGAGTGGGAAGCTCCAGTGTACGCTATTTGTAACTGACACGCAGCATAATATGGAACCATACAAGTTTCTAATGAGATGGTCTCACTTACGTCAAGAACCCAAGCAAAGTTGAAGTCAGGATGCATCCAGCTGACAATGTGTATTAAGATGCCGATACCATTCAAATCACCATTAAAACGCTGCTGCAAGTCTATGTACTGCACCTGTAAGGACAGGAAGTGTTAGTTTTGGCATAAAAAATAATTTAACGTTATGACCTAACATTCAAATTAGATGCAATTTTTTGTTCCTTTTAATAATTTTTCAAAATAAATTTGATGAAAGTTTGCATGATGTCTTTCAGAAGAGTTGAATTAAGGGAGTAATTACTCATTAGCATCAACCTGAGTGCAGCCATGTGGCTACAGTAGAGCTTTCTCAGCAACTTCACAGTTCAAGAAAACGTCGAGAATTTGGTCCCTAAATACATTGGACTCGCAGTACAGTATGTTTAACAATGTTATAAATGAAATTAAATGCAACTTAATATATATGTAAGTGGGCATTACTTTCACAGCTACATCTCTGCCTTCAAGAGTCTTTGCTTTGAAAACTTGGGCTAGGCTTGCAGCTGCTATTGGTGTGCGATTGAACTCTTTGAACATCTCTTCAGGCAAGCAACCAAAGTCCTCCTGAAACAGCTCACTGATCTGAAAAAAAATATATATATATATGGTCATGTTACAAAGCAGACAAGATACACTTTTAGCACTGCGGCTACAAATGCAAATGGTAATTACAACCATCACAGGAGCTGACAATAGGCACAGCAGGTGCTACACCGTGGTACTCAGTAAACTTTCAAGGTCACAGATAGTCACAGAAAGCTACTGTGGCCTATAATATTTTGGCTAAATAAAATGCATGAAATTTAAATGGCACGGTGCTCTTCAGCACTGCATTCAAAAGGCACTCATTTGAATATAACAGCTGCCTTTAGGCAAATAGGAGTGAGGTAAATATGATATTTAGCTGAGCTAGCTGGTGCATACAGCTAGACAACCAGTCAATGTATACATAAGTACGGAGGAGGGCATGCTATTTCTTAAAGGATGATGTTTTGTGGCCACCTGACAGCTCACTGTTGCAAATTCTCCTGCCAAACCAGTTCCAAGAAGTGCCATTGGAAAATACAAAAGCAAGCTGAAACAAGAATTCAGCCACTTTCAAGAAAAGCAGCGTGCATGTATCAATGCTGCTTCAATAGGCCTGACAACGAAAAAAGCGGCATACCTACCCAGAGTGCAACTGGTTTCTAGATATCAACCACACTGTGAGGATGACTAGTGCACCCATGGATGCGTTTAGTTTCTTTTCTTCATATTATAGCAACAGGTATACACTACATACATGCGCACAAATAAGATCCAGTAGTTAGCATTGTGTTCAAGTCACATTCCTCGCTCGTTGCTCACTTCTTCAGCACAGCAGGCAAGTTTCACATTAAGTTCAAGGTGAAACCATTCTACAATAGTGAAACCAACACCAAAATCTAGGCACTCTATGAACAGCGCAAGGTCTGGCTAGAAAAACTGACCGCAAAGCAAAAAGTAGCAGTAAGTAATAAAAACGGAGTTCACCTCATCTTTGCTGCGCACCAGGGCATGGTCATGAAGCACTTCTAAAGTGTCGAGGTATTCTCGTGGCAACAGATGATTGAGGGCAACTAGGCTCTGTCCAAGTTTGATGTATAAGCCACCATTCTCAAGACAGCCCTTGAGAATTCGCTCAGCACCCCGCTGGTGGCACCGCTTCATCATGTCTTTGTATTCCTGAGTTCCCTGCAATGCCATTCTGTGTTTTAATGTTCAGGCAGGCAAGTGCTAACACTGTTCACTATGCTAACCTTTTTATTGACCTTATTTATCACCTCTAAGCTGTCAGGTTAAATGGCGCTCAGAAAAATTTAGTGATTACTAGTGCTTCCAAAACTACACCGCATTTGACGGCACACCCCCTGCGAGTTGTGCACCTTCTTCTTCTCTGTGCTTTCTTCTGCGCCGTCAAATGGGCTGTAGTTATGGAAGTCGAAACACAACTCGTCCAATGTATTGTATTGTGCATTACTAGTGCATATATCAAACATGACAGCATTGAGAACTCAGCCGCAGAACCCCCGTGCACTAAGATTACTTCAGCACAATTTAGTACACCTTACTTACCAGATAATTAATTTTCTGCTTAGTAATTATTGCAATAAGGTGAAGGACTGACAAGAAACTTTTTTTAAACAAGTATTTTAATTTATTTCAACCATTAAAAAAAAAGAAATATTACATTACCAGAAAATTGACCAAAACATTAAACAAGCTGCACAGCACAGCTCAAAAAGTGAAGACGGCTGCAGCACTTGCAAAAGGCACATAGGAAAAAATGAGATAGGTATACGCCACTTGCCTCAGTATATCCCCACGCACTGTATGTGTAGTCACAAGAGATTGTAAGGCCGATTCTTAATGTCCTATGATGAGAACAACAAAAAGACCAAATATCAGTACCCACAGCTTGCTACCAAGTTTACAGATTGGTTAAGAGGCACATCCCTAACAGGGAGTGACGCAGCTTACTTTGCGAACCTAAGCAGACCTCCAAGAGAAGTTCGAACAAAGCGCTTGTCGGGTGGGCTAAGCGTTTGGTACCAAATGAATGGGGCAGACAGAGAGACTCCAACAAGTGCGTAAACGTAGCGATTCCTTAGGTTTCTGGCACTGGGAACAGCCGTTACTTTCGATGACCCAGCAGGAGCATTTGAGTAAAACCTTAAAGCCTGGCAACGAACGCACTGTTGTGCCATCTGCAAAAGTAACAAAGCAACAAGTTGTATGTTCTCACCAAAAATTACACACTCGAACGCACCAGCAAGTAAAACTCGCCCCCCGCGAATGCTCGCAGCAATTACGTGCAGCATCACGTGAGCCTGGCAATGATAAAAAACCACGCAATTAAAATGATGCTTTGAGGTAACAGGCATTTTTCTCAAAATGCTACAATCCCAGATCAGAAGTAAAGTAACCGTGTTCAAGAACCTACAAACTAAACTTTTTTTTTCCTTTAAAGGTCTAAAGACAGATATATACAAACAAAGCTTCAATTATCTTCGGGTACATGCGCCCAAGTTTGCATACCATTAGTAGAACAAAGGGAAATACAAAAACCGGCATGAACAATTCCATTTGTTTGGTCATAACAGCAACAGCAGTGGAGAGACACGAACAATTCACAAACGCAGACGGTTTTGCGCAGTTGTGCTGTCTAACTGCTGAAGCATAATGCTTACTTTTAGAACGGAATAAACCATCCTCGAAAGAAACACGTAGGTTAGGAGTGACAAAAAAGTTTCAACATCGCACACAGCTCAGACTCTATGCACCACAAGGAAAACTGGGTGGATTAGCTACGATTTTGTTCGACTCCAGCAGGATTGTTTTTTTGTTATTATACATTTCCTAAGGTGAATTTTAGGGCTGGTTAACAATTATTATTTGCACTAACTGAAAGTATAGCAATAAAAGTTGAAATTGCATTACTTCAAAACATTGAAGCTGGCATAAACATGAAACCGAAACTGCGAAAAAAAAGGTTTTCTTGTAAGCATGGCTTCGTGCATCGAGAATCAATTCGAGAAAAGCGGTAAAATTGAAGTACTCCTATCATGCACGGCACAGCATCCCGCATTTATTTCCATATTATTTATTTGTACATAGTGTTTACTACCCTCTACCCCTATCCTTTCTTACTATCGCTCCCCCTTTCTTTCCCTCTCCATGTCCTCTCCTTGTCCTTTTATTCCCGCTAGTCGCAGCTCAGCCTGGCTCAGCTGCTTGAGGTTCCGATGGCATATGCCGCGGCTAGCAAAATTTGTTCCTTCTATCGTTTTTTTTTTATTACTGAAGAGCCGCAAACAACAACAAAGTTGAGTGCAGGTGTGATTCTATATGCGTACCGCGTAGCGTAAGTGAAAAGTACTTTTGAACTGCACAGACTCATTGCATAAATTAATGTACATATGTACATACATTCTATGTTTCACGAATATGTTACGTCAGGAACCGGCAACTTCCTGCAGAAATATATATATATATATATATATATATATATATATATATATATATATATATATATATATATATATATATATATATATATATATATATATATATATATATATATATATATATATATAGTAGGACTCCATATGCAAATGAAAGCGTGAATCTCGAAAAAAAAAAGGCCCGTCTCAAACGGTAATGTCTTACTTCGGAGCGCATCGATATAGATGTAGCCACCTCTATCGATTTCTGATAAACCCAGCGGCGTAAATCGCGGAGGGGTGGGGGGGTGGTCCTGATTCCCCCCCCCCCCCCTTTCGCTTAGGGTAGGGGGGACAGAGCCTCAAAAGTAGACCTCCGTTCAGCGTCTAAAGAAATTTTTCATACTTCTCATTTGGAAACCATTTGTACTGTCGCGTACGGAAGAACGTGAAGCATGTTTCGGCGATCAAAGGCTTCTGACGCGTTACCTGGAGAAAAGTAAAGGATGTTTGATGCATATGCAGGCAAGCAATATTTACTTTTGCCATTGCACATTAAAGCAGCAAACGTTATCTATTTCTGTTCCTCAATGCGACAGAAGAGTTTGAACGCCGAAGCGTGGTCAATATTACTCAGTCCGCGGACGTACGTACCAGGTCACATTTCTAGCACAATTTGAAATACACGTTATGCATTCGGGATCGTGGAACCTGAACAAAAGAGCTCGCACTACTTGAATTCAAAAGAAATGCTGTGTGTGTGCGCATCATGGGCACGCAGGGGCAAGTCCTCTTCAAAGCTTTGTCGAAATTAAATATTGAAATTGTTTCTGCTGACTATAATAGTAATTAAAGAACATTAAAACAACTAACTATACAAAGTTTATAATTAATAATAAACTGCAGCAGAGAAGAACAACGACAACGAAGGAACACACGGAGAAGGACGATGCAGCACTGACAACTGAAATTTTACTTGGAACGGCCGCTTAATTATTTATACCCTAGATTTACGCACTTTACGAAGTACTCCGAATGCATTAATTACGAAGTACTTCAAATGCATTCAAGGCATTGTTTATCGGATCCCCCTGTTCTGTGGAAAGAACTCTATAGAACAGACAGAAAGGTGTGTCACCGATAGGACAAGAAAGCACGCTTCAGCGATAACAGGGAAGCCAGGCATCAACCTTGTGACGCACTGCGCGAAATGGGAAATTGCAAAAAACTAACAAGCCCAGCCGACCTTCATATTATGCAGGTACCGAAAAAGAACCCAGGCAAGCTGACTCGAAAGATTTGCCATCCGGTATTCTCGTGAATACTGTGTCATCACGTCATCTGTAGCCCTGTCGAAGAAGAGAGTGAATTTCCTGCTCGACGATGCCGGCAGAAAAAGAAATGAGTTGAAAAAAGTGCGGGAATCTAAGGTACAAGTAAGTGGGCGTCTCGAATAAAATTTCAGTTGTCAGTGCTGCATCGTCCTCAATTGCCCGTGCGTGCCTTAGTTGACGCTGCTTCTCTGCTCCAATTTATTGTTAATAATGCACCAACTAGGTGAGCAATTCACACTATTATTGTATGAAGTGACTACAACGCAGCTTGAAAACAATTGCAAACGAAATAACTAAAATCAAAGACACGTACGTGCCTATAGCAATCGCGCTATAAATACTATACCTTAGGCTTTAAAGTGTGATGTAGTATTTTTAATGTATTAAGGCGAAAGCCTTACTAGCCAAAGCCGGCGGCGTGTACATGTGTTATTGTGTTAGTGTATTAGTGTGTGTACCGCAGATGGTACAGAAAATCCGAGCGATGACAAGAAAAATAAGGTGACGCCATCAAGCGGCTGTAGGAAGCACACAGCAAGCCGAGCGGCGCCATTAACTCCCTCTTATTATATACCCCCACTGGCTGACCTCAGTGTTGTGTCACTATTCCTGACTACATTCGTACCAAAAATATGAGCAACCGTTCGTCATACAGCGTTCCGAGTGGTGCCATAAGATTCCTCTTTGCATACAGCTTACAAATTCTAGTCAATTTGGAGGCTAGCTTGTGACCGGCATTCGAAGCGACGACATATTCCAATATACTTTACCTGTTCCTTTAAGGCGCGGTTGAGCTGACCGCCAAGATGTGAGAGAGTTAGGGCGCCGTTTTCTTTCCTCAAAACCAATTCTCGTATCAAAATTGCGACGCAGCCGAACGTCGTACACCGATGCGGGTGAATAATAATAATAATAATAATTTGTTTTGGAGGGAAAGGAAATGGCGCAGTATCTGTCTCATATATCGTTGGACACCTGAACCGCGCCGTAAGGGAAGGGATAAAGGAGGGAGTGAAAGAAGAAAGGAAGAAGAGGTGCCGTAGTGGAGGGCTCCGGAATAATTTCGACCACCTGGGGATCTTTAACGTGCACTGACATCGCACAGCACACGGGCGCCTTAGCGTTTTTCCTCCATAAAAACGCAGCCGCCGCGGTCGGGTTCGAACCCGGGACTCCGGATCAGTAGTCGAGCGCCCTAACCACTGAGCCACCGCGGCGGGGCTGCGGGTGAAGTCATGTACGGTTTCTCGTTCCATATACCGTATGTTTCTTAGGTTAGAGGTTAACTCGTGACAGGTATTCGAACCGAGTGTCCGAGTGTTTCACTCGGACTTTTGTGGATCCAGCGGGATGATGACGCTCATGATGACACACTAATGTTTTCGCCTTCACACCACGTAAGCAGCCTTAAGTGCCCTCTAATTTTTTTTCCTTTCCGGCTAACCTCTCTGCCCTTCCTGTCAATAAACTTATCCATCCAATTGTCCGTCCGTCCGTCCACCTACCTACAGCTACCTACCTACCTACCTACCTACCTACCTACCTACCTACCTACCTACCTACCTACCTACCTACCTACCTACCTACCTACCTACCTATATGCCTACCTACCTGCCTGCCCTCTACCTACCTACCTACCTACCTACCTACCTACCTACCTACCTACCTACCTACCTACCTACCTACCTGCCCTCTACCTACCTACCTGCCTGCCTACCTACCTACCTACCTATACCTACCTATATACCTAACTACCTGCCTGCCCCCTACCTACCTTCCCTCTACCTACCTACCTACCTACCTACCCTCTACCTACCTACCTACCTACCTACCTACCTACCTACCTACCTACCTACCTACCTACCTACCTACCTACCTATACCTACCTATATACCTAACTACCTGCCTGCCCCCTACCTACCTGCCCTCTACCTACCTACCTACCTACCTACCTACCTACCTATCTACATACCTGCCCTCTACCTACCTACCTACCTACCTACCTGCCCTCTACCTACCTACCTGCCTGCCTGCCTACATACCTACCTACCTACCTACCTATACCTACCTATATACCTACCTACCTGCCTGCCCTCTACCTACCTACCTACCTGCCTGCCTGCCTGCCTACCTACCTACCTACCTACCTACCTACCTACCTACCTACCTACCTACCTGCCTGCCCTCTACCTACCTACCTACCTACCTACCAACCAACCTACCTACCTACCTGCCCCCTACCTACCTACCTACCTACCTACCTACCTACCTACCTACCTACCTACCTACCTACCTACCTACCTACCTACCAACCAACCTACCTACCTGCCCTCTACCTACCTACCTACCTGCCTGCCTACCTACCTACCTATATACCTACCTACCTGCCTGCCCTCTACCTACCTACCTACCTACCTACCTACCTACCTACCTACCTACCTACCTGCCCTCTACCTACCTACCTGCCTGCCTACCTACCTACCTATATACCTACCTACCTACCTGCCCTCTACCTACCTACCTACCTGCCCTCTACCTACCTACCTACCTACCTACCTACCTACCCTCTACCTACCTAGCTACCAACCTGCCCTCCACCTACCTACCTACCTGCCCTCTACCTACCTACCTGCCTGCCTACCTACCTACCTGCCTGCCCTCTACCTACCTACCTACCTGCCCTCTACCTACCTACCTGCCTGCATACCTACCTACCTATATACCTACCTACCTGCCTGCCCTCTACCTACCTACCTACCTACCTACCTACCTACCTACCTACCTACCTACCCACCTACCTACCTACCTACCAACCTATATACCTACCTACCTGCCTGCCCTCTACCTACCTACCTACCTACCTACCTACCTACCTACCTACCTACCTACCTACCTACCTACCCACCTACCTACCTACCTACCAACCTACCTACCTATATACCTACCTACCTGCCTGCCCTCTACCTACCTACCTACCTACCTACCAACCTACCTACCTATATACCTACCTACCTGCCTGCCCTCTACCTGCCTACCTACCTACCTACCTACCTACCTACCTACCTATCTAAGAGACCTCTAATTTTTTCTCTTTCCGGCTAACCTCTCTGCCCTTCCTGCCAATAAACTTATCCATCCATCCGTCCGCCCGCCCGTCCGTCCGTCGGTCCGTCCACCTACCCACCTGCCTGCCTGCCTGCCTACCTACCTATCTATCTACCTATCCACCAGCCTGCCTGCCTACCCTGCCCTGCCCTGCCCTGTCTGTCTGTCTGTCTGTCTGTCTGTCAGAACTCTCAGAGCTCTAGATAATATCAAATAGCTCTGCCTGCCTGCCTGCCTTCCTGCCTGCCTGCCTGCCTGTCGGTCTGTCTCGTATTCTGAGACGCAATGGGTGACGTGCGTTTGCAGAGTTAGCGCAAAAGATCTTTGTAAAGTCGTCTCTTACCGCTATATTTCAGGTTCCAACTTTCTCTTCCGTTTCGCTTGCTTAACGGTAGTCGCTGTGTTAATACGTCTTATTCTGCTAATTCATTTGCACTGCAACATCGATGGTGGTATTGCATCAACACAAAGCCAACGCGACGTCGACTCTGCCCTTCTTCGTGACCTGTTTTCGTATGAAATGCAACCAAGTCAATGAAACTCGTACGAGGCTTTCTATGCGTATGCAGTGCGATATGTTGAGACGCGCTGTGCGCACAGTGGTAAGTATCGATCGCTCGCTAGCACCCTGACAGCCTTTACACGCTGTGAGAAAATACATGTATCGTCTCCTAAACTGTGCAGCTTTCAGTATTTCGTAGCGCAGCGGAAAAAAAAATTGTTGAAACGCACGTGACGCCGATTGCCATGCATAGACAGAACAGCCGGCCTTCGCTGGCATATTATAACCACGACAAAAAACCTTTCGCTGTTGTCATTTTCTGCGCTCAGTACACGATCGTGAGTACGCGCTGATCTTACGATGATGCTGTACAATAAGCGATGTCACAACACAAATAAATGAGTGCATAAATTATGCACCTATACACGGCGATTGAAATGCAAAAGCCAGTGTATGGGAGAAAATTGGAACCGACAGTAGCTGGCAGACGATTTTCCCATGATTCTTTGCGTTCACTTCAGAAACGCACCCAGTGATGACAACCCTAAGGGTTTATCCCTAGATCTAGAAATTTTTCGTTGCTTTAGGAATCTATCGTCTATTTTTTGTGAAATCTAGGGATTTTAAGAGGCGAAATTATCGCCTGCTGCACAGTGAGGAAAAACGAAGCCATATGACTTTCAAACTGTTTAATCGTGAGTGTCATCTCTGGCGCTACGAGTTACTGCTGCTCTACGAAAGAAAAGGTTGAATTTTTACTTGTAGTGTCTGCATCAACGCGCTACGTTTGCACTCACCGCGTACCTTCACCGTTCAAACGTGCTGATGTCAGATGGCAACTTCTGGACCAGGAGAGCTTGAGGAAGGTGAGCCAAGCAGAAAGAAAGCGAAATCGTGCGACCAAAAATATTTGACCAAATGGGAAGCAGATCCGAAGCACAGAAGGTGGTTGTCAGCCAGAAAAAAAGGGTCCTGGTAATTTTCCTGCAAAGCATGCAGATCTGGTGGTAAATGTGGAAAATCAGAAACCGACCGCCACCTTGGAAGCTCCAAACACAAGAAAAGCGCTGCAAACTTCCAATCGGCCCGCGCGCTGATATCCATGCCTTCAATAAGTGGACATACTCAAGCCGACAAATTAATGTTGTCTGAATACAATACTTTGATGTGTTGATGGAGCGTAGCAGACAATGCCAGCTGTTTCAACTTGGGATCAACTCCATTAAATTTTCAAAGGGCTGCATGGGTCCTTTGCGCGTGAAGATAAGCCTGCTGAAGGAACAGCTCAAAAGGCGGTGCGGTGAAACGGTAGTCGTCTGCTCGAAGTTAACTTCAGATAGAGGGAGAGTCAGCAGAGCGTCATTGAAGCTCGCCCCCTATCTGGTGGTGCCATCTGTGTATCCTCTATGAATGATAACTCTGCAAAAAAATTAAGAAAAAAATTCACAGTTGCGGCTAATACACATTTATTTGCGGCTAATACACACCTCAGGGAGGTTTTCTTTTTGTCAAAGTGTATTTTACACCCACTCCTGCTTAAGGCTTTGCAATAAAGCCAGCAGTCTTCTGTAAATAAAATAAATAAAAATTTATCTCTGATAATGTATAAAAAATGGATGAAAGTGTGAACTGCGTTGAGACTTTGTTCAATATGAAATCACCACATTGAGAAGTAAACTATAAGCTAGGGATTTTTGTTCAATCTAAAGATTTTTGGGGGCTTATTTTAGGGATAAAACGTTGACCTGAGTCGGCATCACTGAACGCACCTCGGCCTGGGATGCCGAAATTTATTTCGTGTGACACGCATTTCGCTGTACTCATATTTATATTTGTCCGGTCAGCGTTCACGGTTGTTTGAGCGATATGAGCTTTCCTACCGTGGAGCAATATGCAAGCACTTGCTTTTGTTGGCCCCTGCAAACTCGCTGCCTTGACGATGAGGATGAAAACGACGGACACGCGCTGTTCGACACGAAGGCATCAGGCGATGGTAAGCTTGTCTCTCAATTGAATCAAGCTTATATTCTCCTCAATTCACCGGCATTAGAAGTAGGGTTGTTGAGTAAGCCCGCAGTAATGTTTTCTTAACATTCTGCGCGCGTAACCACTGAAAAATAAATATTATTGTATCAATTTTGTAACTCGTGTGCGCGGGAAGGGCACCGCGGGCTCTGGCGCGTTGCTGGGCCTATGCGTTCGCCGGCGCGACCCCCGTGTCTTCCCGACTAGATTTTTTCCAGACCGGTGTCGTCCCGTCGGTGTCTTAGATGTCAGGTGCAAAAATAACAGGCACGAAGCGGTAATAGAAGCAAGCGTCGCGCGCTTCCCAATTGGTTCTTGTCAGTGCTTGTTCGGCAGGCTGGGCAGACTCCAGCTCCTTTCTGCATGCGTGCTGAGAACTGTAGCGAGCGAGCTGTTTTCAGTCAGCAGCATCTGAGTGTCATTGTGTGATTGTTAATTTGCGTCTACGTCTCGCCTGTACCTGTAAGCAAGTTGCGTGAAGCTCAATTTACTATTCTCCTTCCGTCCATCCATTGGCTTGTGTTCCTCGAAGGAGCAATGCATCCTTCGTGCGCCGGTGGGAAGAAGATATCAGCTGCGCCATGCACCGCCAAATACGCATCTAGAGTAGGAGAGAAGAACCGGATTTTTAGTTTAGAGCGGCCACTTAGTCTAAGTACTGCGTTCCTCGACGACTGTTTTTGTCCACCTTTATCAAAGCACTGAACATAAAATCATGCACGGTGCAAGTTGATAACCGTTTTTTTTTAATTGCGTCATCAAAAGAAGAACACCGGCAGGTTTCCCACGTCTTGTCATTCGCCAGTCGTACAGGCAGCCACAAAATGTGATATAATAATAATAATAATAATAATAATAATAATAATAATAATAATAATAATAATAATAATAATAATAATAATTGGTTTTGGAGGAAAGGAACTGACGCTGTATCTGTCTCATATATCGTTGGGCACCTGAACCACGCCGTAAGGGAAAAGGAGGGAGTGAAAGAAGAAAGGAAGAGAGAGGTGCCGTAGTGGAGGGCTGCGGAATAATTTCGACCACCTGGGGATCTTTTAACGTGCACTGACATCGCTCAGCACACGAGCGCCTTAGCGTTTTGCCTCCACAAAAACGCAGCCGCCGCGGTCGGTTTCGAACCCGGGAACTTCGGATCAGTAGCTGAGTGCTCCAACCACTGAGCCAATTCCACAAATGTTTGCCACATTTGAAAATTTCAAAATTGGTTTTTAAAGGAAAGGAAATGCCGCAGTATTTCTCGCACCTCGGTGGACACCTGAAGCGCGCCGTAAACGAAGGCATAAAGGAGGGAGTGAGGGAAGAAAGGAAGAAAAGGTTGCTGTAGTGGAAGGCTCCGGAATAATTTCGGCCATCTGGTGATCTGTAACATGCTTTGGCATCGCACAGCACACGGGCGCCTTTCGCGTTTTGCCTCCATCGAAACGCGGCCGCCGCAGCCGGCTTCGAACCCGGAAACTCCGGCTCAGTAGCCGAGCGCCCTAACAAATTCAGTTATCTACGCGTATGAGCGCAACAGCCGGGGCTTCGGTAGTGCAGAAAGCTGGCAGGGCATTCTCGCTTCCTAACTCATTTCTCACCCACAGCACCGAAAAGAGCCGCACGGCTCTGTGATGGATTTGGTTACACACTGCGGGCTTTTCGCAAAAACTCAACGCGTAGATAACTTCACGACTGCAGATCGGACGCCGGACAATGATCTCCTTCGCGCAGCTGCGCTGACCTGACCAGCCAGAACACAATAATAAGCGCGATTAGGTCACGTCACCTTCGTATTTGGCTGGTCATGGTGCTAAGCTAACGAATTTTTCCCGAAGCAATGAGTATCTTATTAGCGCCGAAACTATGTTTCGGTGTTCCGGTTTCGAAAACTGAAAGTTGCAATGTATTTTCAGTTTCTAGATTTCATTTTTCCCTAAACCGTGAGCGATTGGACCCGACTATCTGAAAAAACTGTTCAGAGTCTTTGATAACGAAATATTTCATTTTGCATTGTTTCGATGATCATTTGGTGATTTATCCTTTTCTAGGCATTGTTTTTTCTTTGTTGTGTAGGCTTTGGATTTTTTCTTTTCTTTCTCTGACGAAAGCAGATGATATGTTATTCACTTGTACAATTATCTAGCCCCCCCCCCCCTCCCCCCGACCCCCCATTATGCTCTCGGCATGACTTAGGTGTGTTGTCAAAAAAATAAAAATTTTACATGCGACACTTAGGACTGCTTATGTGTGGGAATGCGAAAGCATTGCTGTCCGTGGGTGCATTGTCACCCACCCATACACACACCACCCACACACACGCGCGCGCGCGTATGTTGTCGGTTCGAATCCCTGGCGCAAGCTAGCCTCCAACTTGACCAGCATATCTAAGCTATACGCAGCGAGAACTCGTATGACACCACCCGGAACGGTGTACGACAAACGGTTGCGTCACAATTTTGGTACGATTGTTGGGAAAGCTGGCGCCACATGGAGGTCGGCCAGTGGCGGGTATACAGGGTGTCCCAGCTAACTTTAGCCAGGGTTTATAAATATGCCGCAGCACTCTAAACCGACGCGACCAGATGCATGTTCCTGGCTATTGTGTGGAGCAACTGACACTATTTTTGTATTGTGCTTAATTGCATAATTAGTCTAGGTTAATTACCCAACTTCGCAAGCAACGAAGATAGGCGAGAAAGTCCAATGAGGAAGTTGTACAACGGTCCGCGAAACGTCCAATTGAACTGTTTCTAACTTTCCATCTATTACGTATCGTCCTTTTCGCTCACTGCTGCCCCGGTGTGCTGCTGCTTAAAAAGGTAAAAGGGCTGCGACGCGGGCGCTGGCTGTGCGATTTACGCGAGCGCAAGCAACAGGGACACTGTCTGCTGGGGGGGGGGGGGGGGGTACTGTCTGTTTATCGCTATCAAGCACCACAACGGAAGCATACCGCTGGCCTATATCGCACCGCCAGCCTCTGCGTCGCTGCCCTATCACCTTTCAAGCGGCAGCACACCAGGCTAAATGTTCTGTTCGTTCCTACACGGAACTTTCGAGAGCGCTGCAATCGCGGCGCGCAAGCAGGCATGTCACGTGGTTTGTGTGTGTGTGTTTCGCGGGCATCTGCAGTAAGCGAAAAGAAGCCGATACCTAATAGACGGAAAGTTAGAAACAGTTCAATGGGACGTTTCGCAGACCGTTCTACCACTTTCTCATTGGACTTTTGTAGCGTAAGCTACACTGGCCGAGGTTGAGCAGTTTCGCGTGGCTCCTGGAGATCCGTGCTGCGCATGCGCGAGGAGCAGGACGTCACACGGCGCACAGCTGGCGCGCCGGAGCCGCCGCGCGCGCCTCGCTGGTCTGCGCATCTTCTGGAAACCGCACCACGTGACCAACCACGTGACTGGTCACGTGACCAGCCACGGCGCTGCGCCGCCGGCAGCTGCTCCGCACCACGTGACCGACCACGTGGTCAATCAACTTCGGCCAACAACTGCTCAACCTCGGCCAGAGTAGCTCACACTACAAAAAAAAAATGGGAAATGCAGAGCCACCGCTTTGATTATTCGCGTAGATATGGTTCGTAGCGAAAACACTGAGGTAATATTAGGCAGTTCAACATCTTGAGGTTAGCAAAAAGTTATTTGGTGTGCACGTTCAACAACTTACGGTGAACGCCTGGCCCCAGTAGTACACAGTGAATGAGAGCATACTCCGTGTTCAGTCTACGATGCGACTGTAGTTAATTATAAGCAAATTCTTGTAGGGTAGCAGTTGTCTGTGAGCGGGGGGGGGGGGGCGGAGGGAGTCTGTGGCTGATCCGGAAGGAAGGGAGATTGCCCCCGCCCAAAACTACTGTGTATTTATTTTTTGCCTGCCACTTTGACCACTTCTCTATGGGGATTGCTGAGCAAAGAATGGTTGTCACTCTCAGGAATGTTTCAGGGCGTTACGGTCCTTCATGGGCTGCAAACTCTTCGGCAGTATATCTGAGCTTCTCAATGGGGATCGAATATATTGCGGACTTCGCAGGCCGACGCCAGCGTGCTTTTGTTAACAAGGGAGCCAGTAATGGAAGTGACTGAAAACAAAGCATAAATATTAGGCTATACAAACATGTACTTAGCTGTAGACCTCGCCTCGAATCCCAAAGTGCTGGCCTGGTGCAGGCATGGGGAATATGTTTTAGCGGTCGAGAGGAGGAAAAGCAATACTGCTGTGCTGCAGAAGTTCCCGCATCGCTCCAGGAAACTGAATGCTTGCAGAGTATATTGTTACGCCCTGCAGCTGGCCGCATCATCAGTAGAGTGTTTTAGCATGGCATGTAGCATTTCTAGCATACGGAGGTGTACTAGTGTAGACACATACCGGATCTACGCATGCGCAGTTACAAATGCGCCCCCCCCCCCCCTCAACCCCGGCCGCTGCTTATGTGTAGCAAGCACTCGGCCGGTCTATGCTGGTGCATTTCCGCTATGTTAAAAATCTCTAATAACACACATCAGGAGTCGTATCACACCTTTCCTTGAGTGGTCACCTGAGTGATAGCTGCGCCCATGCAGATGGCGTGAAAAGAACGCAGCTGCTCGTGTTTAAAACGTGTCATTGGTTGATTTTATGCTGATTGTGTGGTGGTTTTATGTGCGGTGCTAGTATAGCAAAAGCACCTCCAAGAATGAAGAAAGGAAAGGAATTCCTTCATGACTCTTTTTTGATCTCATTTTGCAGGCACAGAGTGGTAAGTAGACCCAAAGTCTGGCAATATATGCGCGAAAGAGAGCTTGCCAGTTTTGTTGGTCGCTGTGATGCTCGCAAAGAGGCAAACGTTCTTGTGCAGAACACCAGGAAGACCAGAGGACACGTTTCAGTACTCATAGCTTAAATTAGCGGGTGCTTAATTAGCAGGCAGTCATTAAGCAAGCAGCTAACGCGTAAAAGTAACGCATAGTGTGCAACGTGCCTCCAGGTGCTGAGGGAAAACTTCCTGCGCGCCGTGTGAACTTCGCTCTTCAGCCTGGCCGCCACGAACGGAGGGTAAGCAGCTGGCGCCGCATGGGCCACTTGGGTCGCAGCTGAATTCGGCAACCGTAAACAGCCAACGTGTGCAGCAATAATGGCGAAGCAAGTGGTTTGTTTCAAACGAGCCTGATTCGTCACAGTGGATACGGTATCAGACGACAAGAATTTATCATGCGCAGCGATTCTATGGACACTCCGTTAGTTTATATTTATTTCACAGGGCGCGGTGAGTGACGTCGACGATTTAAGGTTTTAGTAGGAATGGAGCTCCAAAAACTGTTAGTAGAACTAGAAGACAGACTAGTTCACTGTTGTAGGTAGGTTAGGGCATAAAGAAAACAAGGGCAAAAACAGAGAAGTGTACACGCCGTTGTGTGCGTGCGTATGTGTGTGTGTGTTTGCGTGCGTGTGTTTGTGTGCGTGCGTGCGTGCCGTTCTCTAGATGCACTACCACATATACCACCCACCCTCTCTCCTCCGCCAGCTTTGCGGCAGCATTGTTCGGTACCAAATGCAACGCGCGCACGCACGCACGCACTCTCTCTCTCTCTCTCTCTCTCACACACACACACACGCACGCACGCACGCACGCGCGGCTTCTTTGCCTTTGAATTGCCATCTCAGACGAGGTTCGTGCTAACAATTAAGGCCATGCAGCAGTGGGAGTGTCCTCCTGTCCCCCTCGCCTACTCTTTTTAACTTACGCCTAGCTAGTTGCTAGATAATTTTTTTGTGGTCGCTTTCTTCGCGCATGTTTTATTAATCTGTTTTTGAGGAATCAGCTACGGAGGGGAATAAACTGGATTGACAACTGAAAAGAAATGCGTGCATATCTGCAGAAATGCATGCAGAGCATTTTGCGAGCACAGTGTAACGGCAGTGGCACCACTCGGGCCTTTGGCGCTGCCTCTCTTGACAAAAATAAACGACGCTTAAGGAGAACTTCGCTGTCGCCGGCAACGTTGCTTCTGCGTGCTCCGCGCACCTAAGCTCTATAGAAATGGAAATGCTTGCACAGGTGTTGTGAAATTAAATATTTTAGTATAGATTTTTTTTTTTTTACAGAAGAGTGTGAAGGCCTCAGAACCACTGACTGATATACGCAAGGCTACAGTTTTAAATGGGTTGTGCAAAAACAGGCAGCGCTAAGGCTAGTTTTACGTTTGGATGCACACTAATGAAGCAGTGGTCACTCTTCCGACACAGCCCCCGGTATATACCACATCAAAGCACTGCCGCTTTTCATCTACTCGTGATGCGTCGTCACAAGTAAAAAAAAAAAAGTCTGAACGTCCTGCTCAGCTTCGCTGGTTTTACTAGTCTGAAAACCAATCTACCGTGTCCTAAAAGACATATTGCACAACGCTGCTGGTTACAGTGTACGCTTTCACCTCGTATACCCAGTCTCGTCCTTAAGCAGATAATGTCAGTTCACAAAATATTAGAACCTGTCACTGTTGGGTAGTCTCTACACGATAGAGATGGCCTGCATGATTACGCCAAATGGATGTTTTCACTTAAAATGGATGCCTTTTCACTCAAGCAGGATGTTAACAGAGATATCTGAAAGAGACAGTAGATATCAAGCGAGGTAATAAGCGTGCTGGCGGTAGTGCCCTTTGTCGAGCGACAATTGCTCCTCCTCCTTTAATAGCATGCTACTGCCTCTTTTATGAAAGAGTGAGAAAGGCGCTCACGAACAGGACATGCCTGCGCTGTCAGGCGCAAACGTCTCTCACTTGTCATTGACATCTTCGGACAGACAAGCCGAACACTTTTCTTGATGAAATATTTTGTTGGTCGCAATGTTTTACGACTGAACTTGATGTGCTCCGTGCGAACACAGAACCTTTTGATGACTGTATTGCCGAATATATTGAAAACCAGTGGCGACCTTTCTTTTTTTTTCATAACAGGTCGGCACGACGGGTGCGGTAGTAGTGGAAGTGGTAAGTCATTTGTGCAAAGCACCAGATCTTGCTATGTAATCGTCATTTCTCCCGTGAATGCTTCCTGTCTACTCCAAAGCCAACAATTAGAGATTTACCTGGAATTTGCGATAAAAAATAAGCATGATTAATCAATCAATGCACTACTGCTGCTGTTTCTGTTCTGGTCAGGCAAGTATAACTGGAATTTTTTCTTTTCTTTTTTTTTTCGGATGGGAGGGCCGGGGGAGCATTGTGCAGGAATTTAAGGAATTCTGCAGAACTTCTGCTTTCTGCAGGCTTTGGACGTAATATACACAACTTGCCTCGTTCTCGTAAGAAACTTTCTGCAGGGAAACATTACTTCACGAGCAACGAGTCTGTATTGGGGAACTCTTTCAAGAGAACAAGATAAGTTGGCATTTTGTAGTGTTCAAATACATTGGCCATTTTGAGCACCAGCAGTGAATGGAATCCATGTCTAGCTGAAGCTTTAAAGCATCAGAGGAACTTTCCACAACATGGTAAACGACACAGTCGTCAGCATACAGCCGAACTTTGCGCGTAAGGTCCAGAACAATATCATTGGTATAAATCAGAAAAAGAAGGGGTCCAAGAATAGACCCCTGCGGTACGCCTGAGGAAAGACTTACATAATCGGAATGGCAACCATTAATGAAAACACGCTGCATGCGGCCCTGAAGGTACGAATGAAGCCAGTCGATGACAGTGGGATGCAGACCAAGACAACATGACTTATGTAATAATAGTGCATGAGGGGCAGTATGAAAGGCTTTTTTTTAAATGTAGAAGTACACAATCCATTTGATAGCCACGATCAAAAGAAGAAAGCAGGTCATTACTCAACTCAAGCAACTGAATGGTACAACAGAAACCTAATCTAAAGCCGTGCTGTACTGCTGTAGAGTACTCATGAGAGTCAAGGTGTTTTATGACTGCGCTATAAATTACATGCTCCAACGTCTTACAACACACACTGTTTAGAGAAATAGGTCGGTAGTTATCAACAGAGCTTTTTGAACCGCGTTTATAATTGGGACAACATTAACATTTTTTCCAGTCATTTGGCAAACATGCCGATTTAAGAGATGTTAGGAACAAGGTGACTTAGTGATGAGCAATTACATTCGCGCATGATTTTAAAGCAAAGGTCGGTAGACCGTTAGGACCACCGGCAGCAGAGGTCTTGATATTACTAAGCATTTTTAACGCACAATCGATGAGTAAAAAAAAAAAACTATCCAGACATAGTTTCCGTGAGATTCATTAGTTCTCAGAAGTACCCCTACGTACTATCGGGCACAAAAGTTTGCGAACGCAAGTTCTTCGAAAAACGTTTATTCAAGAGGTTTTCAAGAGGGCAGCGTCAGTTCAGTCACGTGGCAGGTCATGTGACGTACTGACGTCATCGCAATCTGCCCACAGCGCCAGGTGGCAACTGCCCCATCGGGCATTTCATCGACGCGTTACAGACAATCCGTTCGGCAGTGTGTGTGGCGTCTGTGAACGTAGCCATGCAAAGGAAGCTTTCACTTCTCACCAGGGTTAACCAAAGTTTAAACCACAGCAAGGGTTAACCACAGCTAATTTTTGTAGTTTCACGTCGTTACCTGGTCGCCTAATATTGATGCCAGAGGAATTAATGCCTTCATCTAGTCGACTGGGCAGCGAGGTGGAGCTACAATAAACGTTTTTCATAGAACTCGCGTCCCGGAAACTTTAGTGCCCGACAGTATACGTCGGCTCAAAAGCAGACTGAAAATATGGATTAAAGCAGCACGCCTTGTCACCATCATTAATAACAAGGTCGCCGTCGACGTCTAGTTGTGGGATTCCTACTGCTTCACGTCCGTGCTGCTTCAAAAGCGTCCACAATTCTTTGGGGTTACTACGCGCTTTTGAACCCGACTCGTTAAAGAAGCTATCCTTAGAGCTTTATTTTCAGTTTTTACTGCACTGCGAACAGCGCGAATGGACTGCGACACAGCAGGGCGCCGATTTTTTTTTTTATGATTGTAGATGATGTTTTTTACTGACAAGCCGTCTGGTTTGTCGCGGCGCCGCTTTCCAGAAAGACGTTTAGATGGAATGTGTCGATCGGTTGTGCCGTCCAACTTTTTCCCCCAAAAGGGAACTACAATCTAAGCTCTGGCACTCGATCACGGTTTACGCGTTTCTAACCGCGGCCGCTGGCCATTTCACTTCATTGTTAGGCGCAGACAGAATAACGGGAGCATTTCTCGCGCAGGTTGCCAGCGTAGGCGCGCCGCCATCATCAGTGCAGATTCGGGTCGGGCCTGCAAAACATGGTCCCGTGCCCTCCGCCTCGCGACCCTCTCTAGCGGCGGCTGCCAGCAGCAGCAGCAGCTGCAGCGGATCAACCCGACGCGACAAAACCAGTGCTCGTCCGCCAGCCAAGAAAGACAACAGCAGCGACGACTTCGAGCACGCTGGACTGCTCGCATCGAACGCGACGGTGGACGCCGTGCTGGCCGAGTTGCGCGCCCGGCACGCTGTCCAAGCGCAGCTCGCCGATTGCCTGTGGGTACCGGACTTCGATGCGGGCAGGGTGCGCGTGCAGCGCCCAAGGTTTTGGCTGATGAATACACTGTTCCGAGAAGGGGTCTCCTTTATGTGCTACACCAGACCGCGGCCGCCGAGACAGCTGCCGGACGAAGTGCAGCTGAGGACGTGCGTGGCCGCTCACGACATGCGACTCGTGTGTGGATTCACGTACGCCTGCTTCCGAGGCGGACTGGAGCTGACGTTCGGTCGCTTCCACATGAGCGTGACGCTGGTCTTCAGGGAAGGCCTTCCCTGCGTACGATGTCTGGAGGTACGTCCGGCGCCTGTAAGCAGTCACCGCGCGCCCAGCGACATAGCATGCTGGCTTCCCGGTAACCGTTCACCCTGAACGCAAAACGTTTCCGACCATTCGAAAACAGCACCCAGATAATGACTGCGTTGAACGGGCTGTCTAGCCATACGACTGGTCGATTCGGAGGGAACGTACTGCCGTTAGAGCAGCAAGATGTATGTTCGTAGAAATGTCTACTTTATTGGTTTAAAGCTATTAGCACACAGAACTAGCCCTAGAATCGTGTAACAAGTTTTTTTTTTTCTTTGTGCGGTCTGGACGGATCGATGGAAAACGTCGCAACGCTCTTCGAGGATGGTGCAGCTTGCTAGCACAAGGCCATCCCTTTGCACAAACGACCGTTTTGCAATGGGACGTTGGTTCAGGGGAGGCAGTGGCAGTTCGATTTTCTGCAGGAAGGATCGCAGCCACCTCTTATTAATTGTATTGAGCAGTTTCCACATATTGTTTTTTTAATCCAGGGCAAAAGCTGGTACTTTGCAAACAAAAGGAAAGTCCCTCATAAAGAAGACTTGCAGAATGAAAAGGTCACAACTAGTACTATCTAGATTTATTTGCCAACGGTTTCGGACGGTGGACCGTCCATCAGGCTAAAAGGTGACTATTAAGGGAGCCAACTGTCACCAAAACCAAGGTGCATAGAGGAATGTTTAATTTTTTTATAATGTGCTGTGCTTCTCAGTGGGATAATAATACTTCGATTAATCTATCGCTTAAAGAAAATTACAAAGCAGCAGAAACACGTACACTGCGCACATATGCGTTTCTCGTCTGCCGTCTTTTTTGCACAAGTGCACACGCAGTACATGCTGTTGGGATGCAGGTAGTGTGGTTGGGCCGGAGAAGGGACGAGGAAGTCGGAGACGGGGTTATGAAGAAAACAAGGCAAAGTTTATACAGACTACATACATAATGTACAAGAAGAGAGCAACTGAGAACGTGCCTCTCAGTGAAAGGAAGCTTCTTAGCAGGAGGGAGTCTCGCTGCGATGGAGCTCATCGGCCGTACTCGGTGCCGAGTTTTAAAGTGTTTTCCTTCCCTGAAATCCCTAGATGGAGGTCGGGCCTGCCGAGGAAGGCGTATCCGGAAAAGTTCACTTTGGTATATCACACACTCCCTCATTAGGGAACCCGCCCCCGTGACGTGTTGAGCTTGATAGGGAGGAGTATGCCATCTATGTCGAGCGCACACCGGAAGGTCCGCGAGTGGCATTCCTGCGGTCTGCAGGTGGTCATACGAGTGGCGTTCACTTGTTATTCGTCAGTGCAAGACCACGAGGCTAAGGCCACGCGTGAGGCCACGCGGCGTAGGGAAACCGCTCGCCGGAAAGTGCGCCTTTGACGACGGATGGCGCCGCCAAATACGGTGGCTGGACCCAGCTGACACCCGGGTCCTCTCTTGAAGGTCCATTACGGCTGGCCTTGGCAACTACATTCGTCATGTAGACGAGGGTGCACTGGCAGAGCTGCCCTGGCTGCTTTCTGGGAAGGCTTGCTGTCGCCGCTACCGTGGCTACGCCGGACGCGAGTCCGCATTTTAATCCACTTAGGCTGGAGGGCATCCCGGGCATAACAGTGCATCGAAGAATGAACAAACTGGCCCAGACCTAAGAACTAATTGAACATCTTTTGTACGTGTGTGTGCGTGCGCGCGTGCCCCGCGACAGGGCACGGAGAGGCAACTACCGTTTTGTAGCGTGAGCTACACTGGCCGAAGTTGACCAGTTTCGCGTGGCTCCTGGAGCGCCGTACTGCGCATGCGTGAGGAGCAGTGACGTCACACGGCGCACAGCTGGCGCGCCGGAGCCGCCGCGCGCGCCTCGCCGGTCTGCGCATTCCAGAGGAGTGACGTCATAGCCGCGGCAGACGCACTGGCGCCGGCGCGTGCCCAGCTGTGCGCCTCCGTTGCGCAGTAGCCAAGCCTGACGCTGCGCCAGAGCCGCTTGATAGCGCCTCTCATTTTGTGTGCATGCGCAGAGGTATCGGGGGGAGGGGAGGGGGAGGGGGTATACATATAGCAGGGCGTTTGCCAGTGTGATATAGCCATGGAGAGCGAAACTGCGGCTCAGCGTAGCTCACGCTACGTATGTCCTGGCATAGTCGAGCTAAGCCACTGCTATATTTTTCTTTTCAGGTGCAAACGATTGAAGATCCCCACATCATTGAACTACGTGGGGTTTCCAGCCCGTTCAGAAAGTTCGTCTGGGCAGGCGTCAAGAAAGCCATCCGCCGAAAAAAGGAGTTCCTTGCCACAGCCGTCTCAGAGAGATATAAAGAGGTACTCCAGACCGCAATCGGCAAGGTCGACATGACCGCTGTTTTTGCAAAGAGAATGCTGGGGCCTCGAAGTTAACGAGACAGCAGTTTTAATGGGGCGGCACGACACCACCTGTACCTGGTTCCTGATCCATGTGTGACTGCAGTGTTGATTTCAACCACCTGTTCTGGGAATGCCCCCTGGCCACCATTAAGCGGGGACCATGTCCTTCTTTTCTCCGGACCTTGGCCTGCCCGAATCCCACGCCTCCAGATCGTGCCATCGAGCTCTGGCGCGTATCCCCCACCTGCAAAAAACGAGCAAGCACGAGGAGATTTACCTCCGTAGACTGCACACTGAGACATTCCATGCCCTTGTGTACTACAAGCCATAACCCCGGATTCAATCGAATCACAATGCAGATTTGGGGGGAGAAGGCAGACCTCTACGACATGGTATGGGCCTGCCAGAAAAAAAAAACGAAGTCATTGACTCAGCCAAGGCAGGAAGGGTTGGAGACGGCACTGTGTAGCTCGGAAGGAGGACATCGTCAACTTATCGAACGAGCAAGGACAGCAGCTTACGCCAATGGAGTAGGACTAAGGACACCACCCCTCTTCTTCCTCACCTCAACATGTACTACAGTAAATATTTTCATTGTCATCCACGTGTCCCATCAGGACCCGGAGTCTCCGCTGGTCGACGATCGGCTCCGCAACGGCCACAAGACGCACGGGGCCCACTCATAGCTGCCTACAGAAAGTCCGGTATTCAAACGAAGGTAGCCCTACATTTTTTTTTCTTCATAATACCCCCCCCCCTTTCTCGCCCTCAGCGCATTCTAGTGTGGAATAAAGGTAGTTGCGTCCATTCGCCATTGTGTGGTCTGGCCCGTGCCGCCTCTCCGCGAGCCTATAGTGTTGCTGTGTATTGTGATGACCCCCATAATGCGCAGGTCCACACGGGACGGAGAGGCAAAGAGACACCGTATGGCTCAGTTTAAACAAACAGGTATATTCAATAATTACACATGATTAAGATTATACATCAGAGGCTGGGGCGTCCGAGCTTACGTGCCGACGACTTCATGGGGGCGATGGAGTGGCTCCGGAGTTGGGCTCGAGCGGTTGCTGGCAGAAGCTGCACGCCGTCGGGCTTCGGCGCTGAAGGCCCTCTTGGCGAACGATGTCGTCCTGAGCGTCCCCCTTCCGTACTGCTTCTCGATTTTTATATCCTCTTCTCCACACTCCCTAGGGTGAGGACGCCCACGCCGGAGGGGAAGGAGGGGGGGCTAGGGCTTTCACTTGGGCGCACAAACATACCACCGCACTTATTGTTTCGCCCCCCTCACGTGTTGAGTCCGAGGGAAAGAGTGTTGTCTTCGAGGTAGCGCATAGCGTCGGCTGTGGTAAGGCGCGCTCTGGCCCGCTGACAGTTCCCGCGGGTCACCGGCCTCCATTCTCCATCCATCAACTGACACTCGCTCCTCAAGGTAAGGCGCGCTCTGGCCCGCTGACAGTTCCCTTGTCCTGGAATGTGCTCGGAAGGGCCGCCCCTGGAACCGCCACGCCAATTGGGGAGGATAAGCCCGTTTCCCCGCGGCGGCGGGTCCGGTTGGGCTTAAACCCCTTCGTTCTGGTTGTCACTCTCAACGAGCATGGCTGGGTAATTGATGATGCCTGTCATCTGGGTCTACGCCGCGCCGTCGAACGTGGAACCTCGTAGCACACACAAGGAATGTACCTCGTAGCACACAAGGAATGTCACACTCGCTCACCCTCCAGAAGAATGTTCTCCGAACATTTGAGTCCCTGCAGCTCCCCTTGTCTTTCTGAATCGCCTCGCACAGTGCGTCCGACAAAACACTTTTCGCTGCACTCAACACCACTGCACAACACCATATGCCTCCGCTGTCATAACTGGCGTCTCCAGGGGCAGCACTGATCTTCTTTTACAAATAAACATGAAACTCAGCACCCAAGCCTCTCCTTTCTAGTCCAAACTGGACGAAATAAATTTACCACAGTTACAAAGGAGCTCCCACTTCTAGCACGATCACGGCACAGACAAAAATATAGATAACGAAAGGAAGTAGGGCAGGTTCTGCATGCGCTCCGCATGCTCTCCTGTGAAGGTGTTAATGACAGAAATGTTTAACTACTAACTCCGATAACTTAACACATACGCATATAGCAATGTTATGAGCTGCGGCATTACACAATTCTGACCAGTTCACAACTCCGCTCTGTTTACACCATTAGTCCGACTTAGCTTTCCGATTTCGCAGCGGATATCGGCCTTCATGAGTCATACTAAGTAAGTCTGTGACCCTTTGTCTGCTTTGGGACTCGCGAGGGCTCGTGGCAGGAGCCTCTCCTGGCGTTATCTGCGCGGCAACCTCGCGCGCTTCTTCTTCTAGCAATGCATGAAGTAAATCCGGTGGCATTCTGGCCGTCACCTCTGGCGCCTGCCGAACAAATGCAGGAGAGGGCGTTTCTTGCGAACTATCTGCGCGCTCCGCTTCACTTCTGTCCCCATCAAAATCCGCGCTTTCCCTTTCCTCATTTCGTGAATACTGAACCGGTGCCGACTTGAGGCGATTTGCGTGTATCCTTATCAAGCGCCGGTTCACGTCTCGGACTCTGAAGTTTACCGGAGAAAGCTTCTCGACAACCTCGCACGGTCCTCTCCACTTCGTCTGGAACTTACGAGCTAGCCCAATCTGCCTTTGGCAGTTTTCAATGTACACGCTGTCCCCCACATTAAACGGCGCGTCTCTAGCACTGCGATCGTGCACCTCCTTCCTGCGCTTCGCCGCTTTCTTTAAGGCCTCCTTTGCGATGTCCCTCGCCACTTGCAAGCGCGATTCTAGCTCCACCTTATAGTCGTCCAGTGAAGCGTATGGGACACGACGGGGGCCCTCTGGCACTTCACTAGGCTGGTCCGGGTCTCGGCCGTAGAGAAGAAAGAATGGCGATTCGCCCGTGCTCTCGTGTGCTGCGGAATTGTAGGCAAACATTGCATACGGGAGCCACAAGTCCCAGTCCCGCTGGTCGCGCGAAACAAAATGCGACAGGAACCCGGCCACGGTTTGGTTCAGTCGCTCCACCGCGCCGTTGCAAGCCGGATGGTACGGTGTTGTCTGCTTCTTAGCGATCTTAAGCAGCTCGCAAACTCTCCTCATTAGCTGCGACACGAAGTTCGTTCCCCGATCTGTCAAGAGTTGCCTCGGGGGTCCATGTCGGAGCACGATCTGTTCGACAAATGCTCTTGCAACCGTGTCTGCCTTCTGATCTGGGAGTGCTACCGCTTCCGCGTATTTTGAAAGGTGATCGACAAATACTAAAATGTACTTGTTTCCGGAAGTGGTCGTGGGCAATGGGCCCATTATGTCCATACCTGTCCGCTCGAAGGGAGCCGAAACGTCAGAGAACGGCTGAATTGGAGCTGGTCTTCGTCCCTTGGGTGTTTTTCTTTCGAGACAGGAATGACACTTCGCACAGTAGTCTCTAACATCCTGTCGCATGCCACTCCAAAAGTGCAAACGCTCCACACGCCTGCGTGTCTTCGCTACGCCAAAATGACCGGCGCATGGCGCATCGTGAAACGCGCGAAGAACCCTTTCTGTCCACGACCGAGGTATGACGACTCTCTCCCAAGCGGTTTTCTCTGGTCTCCCTTTCCTGGTTGGCCTCGTGCGCCGACACAGGGTGCCGTCTTCGTCAATGAAATAACCTAGCTGTTCGGGATGAGACGGTGCGCCCTCTAAGCTTTCGATTATTCGCTTCAGGTCAGGATCTTTGCACTGCTCTGTGCGTAATTCGGCGGGGTCGACTACGGGGACAAACTCATCTATAGCTGCCACGGCAGCTGTGCGGCTGAGTGCATCAGCATTCAGATGTGTCTTTCCTGACTTGTGCTCAACTTCAAAGCAGTATTCCTGCAGGTGTAGATTCCATCTAGCGAGTCGCGAGCTAGGGTCCCTGACACTCATCACCCATTTCAGAGGATGGTAGTCTGTGACTAGCTTGAATTTGCGGCCGTAAAGGTAGCATCTGAAGTGCTTTACTGCCCAGACAACGGCGAGGCACTCCCTTTCCGTAGCTCCGTACTTTTGCTCTGTGGGGCTCGGCTGTCGGCTAGCAAAAGCAACGGGATGTTCTTTGCCCTCGATAACCTGAGATAGCACGGCACCAACTGCGAACTTTGACGCATCTGTGGCCATAACGAAGGGCAAATTAAAATCCGGGTGGCGCAACAGCGGTGCACTCATTAGCTTCCTTTTCAGGGCCCCAAAAGCATTCTCCGCGTTTTCGTCCCAGCGAAAGGCGACATTTTTGGCTGTTAAGGCGGTGAGCGGCTTAGCGAGCTTGGCGAACTCCTCTATGTGCCTTCGGTAGTAACCGATCAGGCCGAGAAACTGCCGGACCTGGCGGACGCTAGTCGGGGATGAAAAATCCGAGACACACCTTAGTTTCTCAGGGTCCGGTCGCACGCCGTCAGCTGAAACAACGTGCCCGAGGTATTTCACCTCGTTTTTGAGGAATTGGCACTTAGAGGGCTTCAGCTTGAGACCCGCTCCTCTTAGTCGCACCAAAACCTGCTCAATATCGCGCAAATGGTTCTCAAAACTGTCACTGTATATGATAATGTCATCCATATACACGAAGCACAGCCTCCCCAGAAGACCTGCCAGGATAACATCAGCGGTTCTCTGCCAGACAGCAGGGCTGTTGGCCAGACCCATCGGCATTCTTTTCCATTCATAGTGCCCTGAGGGCGTGTTGAATGCCGTTTTCTCGGCATCTGCCGGATCCATTGCTATCTGCCAGAATCCCGCCGCCATGTCCACTACCGTGAAGTACCTGGCAGAGCCCAGCTGAGAAAGCGTCTCCTGTATATTGGGGATGGGGTATGGATCGATGCGAGTTACGGCATTTAGTTTGCGGTAGTCCACTACCAATCGATACGAGCCATCTGGCTTTTCCACCAATAGTGCTGGTGCTCCCCAGGGTGACTTTGAGTGTTCGACAATGCCGCGATCAATCAGGTCCTGCACCTGCCGCTCCATCTCCCCACGTTGGGAGTAAGGAATGCTGTACGCACGCTGGTAAACGGGCGATGAAGTGCCGGTTTCTATCCTGTGCTTTATAACGCCACAGCAGCCCAAATCCAGGTTGGACGCGGCGAATACCTCCGAGTAGTCGTTCAGCAAACCAGCCAGAGCCTCCCTCTCCCTGGAATTTACGTGAGAAAGATCGAATGACACCTTTGGAGCAGCCGGAGGACTAGCATGCTCTACAGTTGCGAGTACCGTATCGATGGGCTCACGTTTCTCTATCGCAGAAGTGAAGAAAGCCAATGTTTTGTTCTTGGGAAGGCTCAGTGGCTGCTGGCTACAGTTAACCACCCGTAGGGGCACTCTGTGGGCGTCATTAACTGTCACGAGGCACGCGGCTGCCTTCAGGCCATTGCTGAGAGAGTCGACCGGCTCAAGCACTCCCACGGCGCCGCTCTCTACATCTGAAGGCACAAACGCGTACAAAATGTGCTCCGACCAAGGAAGGACGACCGCCTCATCGACCAGCCTGACGGCAACCCGCGAATATACCTTCTCCAATGATCCCACTGTTTGACGGGTGTCAATATCGGTAATGCGAATCTCAGCCCCTCTCCTGTTCAAAAACGGAACTTTTGATCCGCCCGCATTAACCTCTTCCTCAGAGAATGAGACTACTACCTTCCCTTTTCTCAAAAAATCCTGCCCTAATATACCTGACACTCCGTTTGGCAGAGACACCGTGTCCGGGCATACGTAGCAGGGGTGCTCCAATGCAATTCCGCCGAGAGAGAAGTGTAACCGGTAGAGTCCACTTATGCCAAGAGGATCCCCCGTTATGCCTACAAATTTGGTTGCCATACCACCAGACGCTTCCAACACCTCGCGGTCCCCCTTCCTTCGAAGCGTGTTAAAACTGCTCTCCTTAAGAAATGTCACCTTTGACCCCGTATCTATCAACAATTCCATGCAACAACCATTTAACTTGCAACGCACAACAGGGCATGCCTCGTCGGCCACACAAACTACCACCACCTCATCATCCACTGCTCCCTCCCCACGCTCCTCAGGCTGGGGAGGACTAACTAGTTTTTTGTCTCGGTATCTGGAGCCCCGCTGTAGGCTTGCTTAGGGCGTGTCTCGCCTGCTTCTCTTTGTGGCTCCCCACGGCGCACGTTTTGGCAGAACCTGGCGATGTGTCCGCGACCCTGGCAAGCGAAGCATACGATTTCTTCAAAATCTCGCATACCGCGCCTGTAGCTTTGTGGCGGTCTCCGGTTTCCAGCGAATGGGCACTGTTGAGCGCGCGCTTCAACCTGGCGTTCCACCTGCTGAGATAGCAGCTTTTCTAAGCGATCTAACCGCTCTGTCAAGAGAGCAACCTCAGGGTTGAGCACCGCTCTCTCTATGACGCGTACTCTCGCTGCGGCTGTCGTTAACGCCTCATTTCGTTCCTCATCCAATGCGGCCGCCACGGCTTGGTCGAAATTGCTCGGCTTGCGCGAGAGCACGAACCGGCGCACGGGGTCTTGCAGACCAGCCACGAACAAAGCGGTCATTTCCTCTTTAAGAAGATCCTCCGCGTATTTCTTCCTTAGCTGGTCTCCTTCCTCCTCCCTGCTTAACGTATCGCGCGCTAAGCGCTGAAGCCGCGACGCAAACGTTCGCACGTCCTCCCCTACCATCTGTCCGGCGTCACGGAACCTCTGTACCCGCACGTGACGTGGTTCAGTGTCAAAATGCTCAAACGCGAGCTTCTTAAATTCCGCAAATGATTTTGTGGATTTTACTTTTTCGTCTCGCCATGCAAAATCATGAGCAGCTCCTGCCATCTTACACCTCGCCATTCCCAGCATTTGAGCATCGGACCATCCCCCCATTTTCCCAATCTCTTCTAGCATGGAAAAGAAATCGCAGATTGGAACCCCTGTCTTATCTCCTGTAAACGTCGGAATGACGCTTCCTAATGCCAGCATGCTTGCTCCGAGCGACGGCTGTGGAGTGGGAGCTCCCTCAGATAAAGACAATTTTTTTTTCAAGCCCTCCGGTGCCTCAAGCCTCTCAAATAGGGGTAAAAGTCCCACAATCAGTCCCGTGATTCCCTTTTGATTACAATTTTGAAGTCATGAATGTCGCAGCATTCAGAGGACATTTGCTTTTGAGACCCCACTTCTGACACCAGTGTGATGACCCCCATAATGCGCAGGTCCACACGGGACGGAGAGGCAAAGAGACACCGTATGGCTCAGTTTAAACAAACAGGTATATTCAATAATTACACATGATTAAGATTATACATCAGAGGCTGGGGCGTCCGAGCTTACGTGCCGACGACTTCATGGGGGCGATGGAGTGGCTCCGGAGTTGGGCTCGAGCGGTTGCTGGCAGAAGCTGCACGCCGTCGGGCTTCGGCGCTGAAGGCCCTCTTGGCGAACGATGTCGTCCTGAGCGTCCCCCTTCCGTACTGCTTCTCGATTTTTATATCCTCTTCTCCACACTCCCTAGGGTGAGGACGCCCACGCCGGAGGGGAAGGAGGGGGGCTAGGGCTTTCACTTGGGCGCACAAACATACCACCGCACTTATTGTCTCGCCCCCCTCACGTGTTGAGTCCGAGGGAAAGAATGTTGTCTTCGAGGTAGCGCATAGCGTCGGCTGTGGTAAGGCGCGCTCTGGCCCGCTGACAGTTCCCGCGGGTCACCGGCCTCCATTCTCCATCCATCAACTGACACTCGCTCCTCAAGGTAAGGCGCGCTCTGGCCCGCTGACAGTTCCCTTGTCCTGGAATGTGCTCGGAAGGGCCGCCCCTGGAACCGCCACGCCAATTGGAGATGATAAGCCCGTTTCCCCGCGGCGGCGGGTCCGGTTGGGCTTAAACCCCTTCGTTCTGGTTGTCACTCTCAACGAGCATGGCTGGGTAATTGATGATGCCTGTCATCTGGGTCTCCGTCTACGCCGCGCCGTCGAACGTGGAACCTCGTAGCACACACAAGGAATGTACCTCGTAGCACACACAAGGAATGTACCTCGTAGCACACACAAGGAATGTACCTCGTAGCACACAAGGAATGTCACAGTATGTTCTATACAGGAACACTAAGCGAGCCGAGTCAGCAGCGCCAACGGCGACGGGACGCGGCCTCGGTAATGTGGACGATGGTGTACGCTCTAAACAGAAAGGAGTGAAAAGGGCAGTAATCTGCCCTATAGCGCACTCCCAAAGAAAGTGCACTAGAGGACAGATTACTCTCTTTTTACTCCCACATAGGCGTAATCGGGCTTAGAATGAGGCGAAATAAACGGCGGAACGGAAACAGAAGAAAAGGGTGCGAATGGAGGGAAGCGCCAAAAGCCTAAATATACAGGGTGTCCCAGCTAACTTTAGCCAGGGTTTTAAAATACGCCGAGGCACTCGACGACGCTACCAGATGCATCTGTTAGCTATAGTAAGTAGAAAGTCACTGTTTTTGTGTTGTGCTTAATTGCATAATTAGTCGAGATTAATTGCCCAACTGCGCAAGCAACGACGATAGGCAAAAAAGTCCAATGAATAAGTTGTAGAGCGGTCCGCGAAACCTCCAATTTAACAGTTTCTAACTTTCCATCTGTTACGTATCGGCTTTTTTTTTCCGCTCATTACAAAAGCCCGCGAAATACAAAAATATCACGTGACATGTCCGCTTGCGCGCCGCGATTCCAGTGCTCTGAAACGTTCCGCGTAAGAACTAACAGATCATTTAGCCCAGTGTGCTGCCGCTTAAAAGGTGATAGGACAGTGACGCAGCGGCTGGCTGTACGATATAGGCCAGCGGTATGCTTCTCTTGTGGCGCTTGATAACGACAAGCAGACACAGTCCTTATCGCTTCCTCTCGCGTAAATCGCGCTGCCAGAGCCTGCGTCTCAGCCCTGTCACCTTTTTAAGCAGCAGCACACCGGGCTGATTGATCTGTTCGTTTCTACACGGAACGTTTGAGAGCACTGCAATTGCGACGCGCAAGCGGTCATGTCACGTGGTATTTTATTGTATTTCGCGGGCATCTGCCGAGAGCGAAAAAAAGCAGATACGCAATAGATGCAAAGTTAGAAACGACTCAATTAGACGTTCCGCGGACCGTACTACGACTTTCTCATTGGATTTTTTCGCCTATCTTCGTTGCTTGCGAAGGTGGGTAATTAACCTCGACTAATTATGCAATTAAGCACAATACAAAAATAGTGTGAGTTGCTCCATACCATAGCCAGCAACATGCAATTTGGTCGCTTCGTTTTAGAGTGTCGCAGCATATTTATAAACCCTGGCTAAACTTAGCTAGGACACCCTGCGTATTGTACTTCAATTTCTCCGCTCCTGTTGCTCGTTTATCGAGCATCCTTTCGAGGGAGCATCACTCGTGAGGCGCAGTGCGTAGACTCCAAGGGTTCTGTTTTATGACACGTTTAATTCCTGCCGACATCAATTTTCGCGGTAAGCGTTGGTTAATGAGGCGTCACACAGCGAGTGCCCGACCGTTGCGTTCAGCTGTATAGCCAAATCTGGGAAGGCGGCGAAAGAGCTAGAAATGAAACAAAGAACAGCGCAACAAGCAATGGGAAAGAGAATGATAGGCACAGAGAAAAGGCAGAACAGCATGTAGCAGAGCAAAAACAAAAGCGGGAGTTGACGTTCTCGCAAAAATCGAGAGGAAGAAACGTACTTTGTCAGGCCAAGTATAGTGCACTGGGCAGATAACCTGCGGTATCGCAAAGGGAACCGCAGCCGAGAGCGAAGCGATCTTTAGTTTACGTTTGTTTTCGCCTGAAGGACATTTTATTGCTTTTGTATGGCATTCTCACAACGATCAAGTTGCTGATTACGGCAGGCATAAAGAGAGCCATCAGTGGAAGAAGAAAAAAAAAGGAGGTAACTGCAGCACTTGTCCTGCGCGTTTCTCGGCCTTCTCGTGGGTAATTTTTTTTTTGTGCGCTATTATTTCTTCCAGAAGATTGCACCATCTTGCCCCACTACAAGTATCGGCAAACTGCCGGACTTTTTGTACAGGAATACAGAGTGTGCTTCACAACACTGTCTGAAACCACGGAAAATTGCGAATTGTGCGGTTTAACATTCCGAAACGACATACTGGCAATGTGGGACGCCGTAGCGGAGGGCTCCGGATTAATTTAGACTACCTGGTTCTTTAACGCGCGTTGACATCGTACAGCACACGGGCGTTTTTGTATTCCGCCTCTATCGCCGGGATCGAACCAGCGACCTTGGGGTCAGCAGCCGAATGCCAAAGTGACTGAGCCACCGCGGCGGATGCTGTACTCGGGAATACGGTGCCATCTCCGCGCGGCTGGCGCGAGTTCGGCGACAGACTGCACGGCGCCATACCTGACAAACCGCCACGCGTTTGAGTGCCGCGCAAGGAAATTTACGATGTCAGAGGTGAGTCGTTTTTGGATCCTCGTGCGAATGAACATGGGTTCGTTCTGAAGTCAGCGACCGGGACGGAAACTCGGCGAAAATGAATCACACTGTACTGCCAGCTTCTGAAGAGCTGCTTGATGAAGAGCGTTGTGCCGCTACAGTGTTGGCGCTCAGTTTGTGTACGTTCCGCTGGCGACTGCACTGGACCGGCACCAATGGTCGTCCGGAGGCGCGAACGATCCATCTTGTATCAGCGCGCCGCTGCTATTGTCCAGAGGACCGGGTGGCAGCTATTCGCCTAATGCGTGCAGTTGTTTGAGGACGGGTGGGGCGTGCATAATGCCGTGCTCTGTGAGGCGTGGGGAGCAGCCGACCGTGTTCACTGCTGACACCGAGTGAGTGAGTGAGGTCATTCAGCTCGCGTCGTCCATGCTGTACGTGAGTTGCGTTACGGTGCTTTAATTCATTGGGAACGGCGCTGGCAGTGATGCCGAAAATACGCGTGTTAATGGGGGATGTTGGCCACTACCATGGCTCCCCTGGACAACCAAATACTCAGCAAGGCCGTACTCAAGTCTGTTTGCAAAGCCATATCCGAGCCTCAATTGGCTTCTTGCGCAACTTAGGAGCAGGCCACCGGCTTATAATAAGCCTCCTGAATCCAGCGTGTGTCTAAGGTCTTCACCTATGCCATCTGTATCATGATCGTCGTACATAATGACCCCCTTTCCCTCGCTTCGCCCACACCCAGCGTAGAAGAGCTGACAAGAGCAGCGTTGATTAGTGCAACCTCACAGCCTTTGTTTTCGTCAATCATTCTCTTCCGCACTCTGTCTTTGGCAGACTCCTACTTGCTGCCAGCTGTGTTATATTTTGCGATTCAAATGTATCCGGATGCCAAGAAATGTGTTTTGTGAGCAACAACACTTTGCTTGCTCAAAAACTTTTTTTTTCTTCAGCGAAATGTCTCTGGCTGCGTGCAGCGCAAGGAAGAGAGGTATGCCGCCACTTTCGGCGCATTGTTCAGGGCGTTTAACGATTCTCACTACATTTCACAACCGGGTCGGCTGTCTCAACGAAAGGATGTTCATGCAGAGTAGCACGGAGAGCCGACTACAGACGCTGCGTATACGACTCATGGTCCTTTGAGCCTGCGCTTTGCAGTAGTGCAAAGCTTTGAGAATTTCGTTTTGTTATCTGCACAAGACATTGGACCTTGCGAAAAGCTATAGGTCCAAGATCAGAATCAGAGAAGCTTGCTTTAAAATTTCACGGTCAAATTTAATTTTGTTGCCTGTCTGCTTCTGTACTCGCGGACAAGTGTTTTTGGCAATGCAGCTGATTTTAGGCAGAAAAGGGATGAAGACGGGCCTTTGTCCCCGTGCAGCGGGGAGTGAGTTGTTCGGGGTGGGGGCGCGGAGGAGGTGAAAGCGGGGAGTTGGAGAGAGGGTTCGAGGTCGGAGTCCGCCACCCGCGGCCTAGCTTCGGTCGCATTGCCAAAAAAGTTGTATCCCTTGACCCACTCTTCTGAGCACAGTAGCATGGCGTCGGTTTGGAGCGTACCAGCTCATATATGCGCTCTTCGATGAAGACGTATCTTGTCCGCCTTGTTCGGCTTGTGGTGGCTGCGAAACACTCAGTCGCCTGGTCTTAGCGTCCAGAGCTGGCCCCCCTAGGTTTTCATTGGGCTGTTCTTGAGAACATTCTTTTTTATCCAAATGCCTCTGCGCCTCGTCGGGACGGAGAACATCGCGCTGTCTTGAACCTTTGGTTGTTTTATTAGTATCGGCTCAACATGACAGCGCCGCACATAGGGCTGCTCAGTCCGCAACACTCTGCTTATTTTCCCGGGTATATTGACACGTTTTTTTGTTTCTTTTTTATGTTCTTTAGGTCATGCTGATGGAGGTTGCCTCGTTCCTTTGGTACTTGGCGAGCTATAGTTCTGATTTCCTTTCCTTCTTTTCCATTCCGTTTTCTCAGCATATCTTTCCTTTGTAAGCTCCCTCTTCCTTCCAGGTGGGCGTGAACTGTGCCCCTTCGAGAGGAAGGAAGGAAGGCCTCAGACGTTGCTGGCACATACCCACTCCCCCGTGGTGGGTATGTGCCAGCAACGTCTGAGGCCTTCCTTCCTCTCGAAGGGGCACAGTTCACGCCCACCTGGAAATTATACGGGTTTCGCAATGACAGTGGCGACAATAATGATATTCCCGTGCATGACGCATGGGCTCGCTGCGCGGCCTCCAGCAACGCACCGAAATATCGAGCGATTTCATCTAAGACGAGGGTTAATTCTTAATATAGGCAGCACCAGCTGCTCTCTTTCTGGTCGTGCCAGTGAATGCTTTTACGATTTCCCCTGTACAAATCAACCGCCAAAACACTTAAGCAGCTCGGGCTGTTGCCTGTCCCCAGCGCACGTGGCAAGCTGCCTTCGGCGGTTATCGAATCGGGCACATCAGCGAAGTTCTTGCACCCGTGTCCTTTGTGGCCGGGCGCAGCCCAAGGGCGCGTCCTTGGCGCTGAATAGAAGGCCCGACAGCTGGCTGCACACCGCTGGTTTTGTCGCGCCCTGTGCGGCCTGGGACCACCGACAGCGGCGGAATAGGCGGCCGCGGCGGCTGTGTTCACAATTTTAATTCGACACCACCGGCGCTCCTCTCGTTGTGCATATGGCCAAAGACTGCCCCACTCTATAGACTCGTCTAGCGGATTGTCTCAACTTGTCCGCCAGAGACGACAGTTGTTTGAGTGGAAAACGCCTCCATACAGTTATGGTAAGTCTGAATGGAAAAACTTACCAGCCCCGAGATGCCTGGGAGAATTCGTATAGACTTGTCGGGTATTGATTTGTGCTGCGTTATGTGGCGTGAAGATGCTGAGAAACTATATGCGCTGCTAATTATCGTGCCGGATTAAATGAGTTACAACTGCTTGTGATAAGGAAGTATTTTGGTTACCATTGGGGTGCCCAGATTTATACTTCATCTATATCGAAAACGCGCAAAAAAGTTTATAATCCCTTTAATACATTTAATCTTTACACGGTTCACTCTGCTTTCTTTTGGTACGGTTATATACGTTGTGATGAGAATGTGTTTTGCTCAAAATTCGAGAATGTCGTCTATATCTCTGATGCGCTCGCCGAAGGCTAGCTCACACCTATGCCGAGATGAAAGCAAGATGTCGCGAACTTGACTGTGGATAGATTTAAAATCCCCTTATTATTTACGCTGCGGTACTACTCGGCGTACTGCCGCTTGCGTATTTGGGGGCGGCAGAGCTGGCCAGAGCGCTGGGTCACTCACTTGTCTCAGCAGGTGCTTTAGATACAAGCGAACAAGAAAAACTTACGCTTACACCTCACAAACCTTATGCATAACAGTGGGAAAATAATAGCACGAACCGACAAGAGCAAGCCCGACGGAAGAACCAGGCATTTCACCCGTCCGTCTTTTTTTGGTGCGTGTGCGTTCGCTCCCCTCGCACCAGCCCTCTGGGCACTTAACGCGTTTTCTCACAAAGACCCCAAGCGAAGACTTCATCTGTCACGCTTATTCAAAGCTTTGCACAAGAAGCACTCGCACAGCTGCTGGGTGTTTCCCACGGCACATAGCCCAACTGAGTTCTGTGCAAACCAAGGAAGCTCGGGCAGCCCGATATTGACGGTGACCAGGCCTACACTCACCTATAGGCCACCGTGACGGCCACAGAGCCACAATCACGCGTAGGTGTCAAGGGAAACCACATATTTCAAAGCGCATTCTACAAAGAACGGTTCTTAATTCGACAATACAGCGCACAGCTGCGCAAGTATCCCATAAAAAGAATAATACTCTGCCTATCGCTGATTAGCCTTTCTTTTGCACAAGAAAGAATGGGCGAATTTTGTGACTACATTAGCAGGATTAGAGATAATGATCGGGCTTTCTGTCTAGGCATCATCCCTTCATTAACAAAATTTTCCTGTCATTTCAGCGTAGGTGCCAAGAAGTGGTTCTGCTCACCTCCTTACTGTTCCGGGCAGTTCTCGCTCAAGGTAAAAATTCTTATTTTTGTTCTTTCAGCACTGAGCACTTAACGTTCTTTGGCACCGCTCTTGCAAGCTGTTGTTGCTGACCTAACAACAGAATGCATCATAGGAGGACTCTCTTCAATAGGCTGCATTGTTACACACGAAGACGTACAAGCCAGACAAGCACATCAAGACCACAGAGAAGGAGCTGAGTCAGACTTCACAAAGGCGAGGACACGCCAATATTTACTGCCCACGTGATCACTATAGCCGCGGCATCCGACAAAAACTTAAGAGGGTGGCGGGCAGACACGGTGCGGCCACCACCGCTGCAGGGGCCGCCTACATCATGTAGCCCTTGCGCAGCCGCTGCCTCTCCTGCTGCGCCTGCAGCTTCTTGATCATCGGCGACAGGATGGGCGGCTCGTACGCGATGATGGTGTCGGCGAAGAAAGTGAGGCTGTTGATGACGCACAGCGAGGCGGCCAGCAGGCCCGGCGTGTCCGCCACACGCGTGTTGGCCTCGGTGATGTAGGTCAGGCTGGCCACGATGTAGGCCACACTGCCCAGCACGCCGTGCACGCGGTAGAAGATGGAGTAAGGCACGTCCGTGCTGCCCATCAGCACGGCGAGCAGGATGATGGTGCAAGTCACGAAGAAGCAGAACGAGATGAGCGACAGGAACAGGGCGTGCGAGTCCATCAGCACGTGGTTTGACTCGGTGTCGAAGTGCGAGTACACCAGGAAGGTGAGCGCCATCAGACCCGACACTACCTGGAACACTTTCATGGCGCCCGAGAAGGTGTTGAGGTAGTTCAGGTGCTTCGTCATGATTGCGCCGGGCGAGTCCCACGCAAGAACGCGCCGCTAGTCAGATTCGCCCACTACCGCTGGCGCCGCGCGCTCGCTGTCTTCGCCTCGTCTTCGTCCAGAACGCAGCACCCACCGCGAGAGGCGGCGAATTGCGGTACAACTATTCATCTTCCGAGTATGTGGAAGAACCGACGACGACAGGGGCGTTCTGCAGTGATTTTGGAATCCGGCGAAAAGAGTACATGAGCGGGCAGGTTTGTTATGTCGACCAATTTATTCAGGCTGGAGTGCGCGATACACTTTTGCGCACGCTTAATTCACGTTGAACTGCCTTTTAGTGCACTTGAACCAGCCGCGAAATTGAGCGTCAGTTCAGATTAATTTTTCGGTCTCAAGCTCTGCTCAACCCCTCTTCATGTTTTTCATGTCGCTTCGTTATGCAAACGAAGAAGAGGCGAGCCCTGTGTAACTCTGCAGAACATACTAATTTTATGTACAAATTTGCCGCATTAAACTAGTTGTTTTAGCCTGGCTGAAAATCGACGGGTAAAGGCTTCTCTTGTTATACAGCACTGTGGGACACCCGTGCTGCGAGCCGCCAGGCGGCACTAAGGGGGCAACCCGAGAGGAAGAAGTGTCAGCATGGTACGCTTGTCGCGGCCGCGCCCCAAAGTCCAGGCCTGGTTACCCCAAACGCAGCCTGGTGCAGCAGTCCGCGGCCTGAGCAGCCATGACATGGCACGTGTACTACATTCGCACGTTCACGGGCTCGCTGAAGATCTTCCAGGTGGTCGCCGCGATGACCTCGATCGTCCTGCTGTCCGCGGCCCACTACGACGTGAGGACAAACTATCTGACGCTGCGCCCGCACGCGCTGCTCATGGCCATGGTGTGCTTCAGCTTCTTCCTGACCAGCCTGGTGATCTTCATGTCGGTCGTGATGGGCAGCACCGACGTGCCGTACTCCATCTTCTACCGGGTGCACGGCGTGCTGGCCACCGTCGGCTTCGTCGTGTCCGGGCTGACGTACATCAGCCAGGAGACCCACGCGACGGCCGCCAAGACCGGCCTGTTCGCCGCGGCGCTGTGCGTGCTCAACAGCCTCACCTTTTTCGCCGACACCATCATCGCGTACGAGCCGCCCATCGACTCCCCCGTCGGCATGGAGAGCAGCAAGTGACCACCGCCAGTGGAGGCGACGACCTCGCGGCTTCTCCTGTGCGACGGTAGCCGCCGTGCACCACGGCGTGTTTGGTCTCGACATCTGCGAGCGCGAACAAAAACGCAGCTGTATGGTCAGAAGTCAGCCATTAAACTGGCAAGTCTTGCATCTGTAAAGTTATAAATCCCTACGCTACAGGCGTAAGGATTAAGCGTCCATACTTGTTGATATACCTTGCTGAAAGCGAAACAGTGTGGCGAAAGACAAGGCACTTGAGCAAAATGGAGCACGAGCAAGCACGCTTCGTGGTCGTTTCTATATGTGTGCGTACGTGCGTGCGTGCGTGCGTGTGTGTGTGTGTGTGTGTGTGTGTGTGTGTGTGTGTGTGTGTGTGTGTGTGTGTGTGTGTGTGTGTGTGTGTGTGTGTGTGTGTGTGTGTGTGTGTGTGTGTGTGTGTGTGTGTGTGTGTGTGTGTGTGTGTGTGTGTGTGTGTGTGTGTGCGTGCGTGCGTGCGTGCGTGCGCGTGCGTGCGTGCGCGCGTGCGTGCGTGTGTCCGGTTGTGTCCAATCATCAATGATTCCTTTGCGGCTCTTTTGTCTCGCGTCGTTCGCAGCGCTGTCCCTCCAGAGACAGCTTCAAGCACACACCAGCACGTCGTTATAAATGTGCCTGCAATGAATAATTTATCAGACAACCAGAAGCATACAACGAAGTGAATTGCTACCTCAGTGCAATGCACAAGATGAATGCAAGAAAGAGCACCACCGTTATAACATTACCAGGTGCTTACGCAAGGAGAAAAAGAAACTGCTACATGTTGCAGAAAAAGAATTGAAGCAGCATTGCTCGTGGTTATTTAAAGAAAACAGAAGCCTATTTCGATATATTTATGATAGCACAGTTAGGTGTAGTTACTTCTAAACCACTGCCGATAGGTTGAAAGTTTCGAGGAGAGATTCGCAGAGGGTGTCGAGAAACCACACATGGCGTATTTCACGTAGCAGCCGCTTTACTGCGACCAATCAGAGGGTACGCCGAATCCAAAGTGTTCGCGACAGCGAACTTTTTGGGTTATGCGCACGCTCTTGATGACACTCGCGTGTCGGTCGTTGTGCGATATAGGAGGGGTTTTGGGCCGTTGACGCAGAACAAAGCGCAGCCGCAGTCACTAAGCGACCACAATCTTTGTCGCCTGCGAGATTTCCAACGCTTCCTTCAGAGCGTTAGAAAAACAATTAAGAAGATTAAGAAAGCTACGTTTACAAAAAAAAAATGAGCGAGTAGGAGAGGCATTGGCTAAATTTAGCTGAGACAACCTGTGCAAAGAGTGTCTCAGCTGTGTGAGCCACTATAGTTTAAAAGAGTCGTGCAAGCTGTACCAATGGAACTGATACCGCGTTGTTGTATAGTCACCTAAAGCATAGAAGAGTACGTTTTACCTCGTCCTTCTCTAAATATTCAGTTGGTTTGGGTTGGTTTGGTTTGGTTTATGCGGTTTTGCGTCCCAAAGTGACTCAGGATATGAAGGACGCCATAGTGGAGGACTGCTTATAATTTCGATAATCTAGGGTTCTTTATTGTGCAGTGACATTGCACAGTATACACGGGCCTCTAGCGTTTCTCCTCCATCGAAATGTGACCTCTACGGCCGGGGTCGAATGCGCGTTTTTCGGGTCAGAAGCCGAGCACCGTAACCACTGAGCCACCGCGGCGGCTAAATAAGTAGTTACAGTCGAATAATTATTTTTAAACCACTGCAGCTACGCAAAGAGTTTTAATCGCAATGTTGTATGACATAAGAATAAACTCAAAAACTCCAAAGAAAAAGAAGTCAAGCCTAGTAAGCAGGGAGTACCCTTAGCTTCAACCCTTAGCCCACGTAGCTGGGCTGACAAACTAACTGTCCATTGTTAGAGGCTCTGGAGAGAGCTGCTCCCTGCAATGTTCGTAGTGTATATATATATATATATATATATATATATATATATATATATATATATATATATATATATATACGCTCTCGCCACCATATGGCTCTCAAGCAGGGTATGTTCCACAGTTCGATCGAGCCGCGGTTGTCACAAAGCGGACCGTTCATTTGATTGAAACGGAATGCACTACTATGCGCTTCATCATTTCATATGTTGCATCATTACTCGCCGATGCACCTTAGTACGCAGAGTAGGCTGCCAGCGATTTTTAAACGCCGGATAAATTCTGTTCTTTCATTAAAGGGTTTCTCTCTCTCTCACTTATCTGGGATCCTGGGCTCTGCACAGCTGAGCCAAGGGCTGTCCATATATCGGCGCAGTTCCTGAAAGCATCGCGTTGTTTTGAACATTATTACCACGCTCTAAACGAAAGCGCACGAAACCCTGAAGAAAATTTATGAACGGCCGTTAACAACACCAGCGCTGCGATGTGCGAGATATTCAAAATACAGCCGCTGCGACCGTTATCGAGCCCGTGACCTTGGGGTCGGCAGCCGAACGCCAAAGCCATTGAACCACCGCGACGGGTCTGAATACACTTTCTTAATAAAGCTAATGCTACAGAAAATACAACACTTGCAACTATTTTGACCTCTAGAACTTAATATTTTTGAAAAATAATTATCCATAACTAACAAAAAGGCTCAGGATGATTATGATACTCGGTAATGCTTTATTACAGCACAGATCTTATGGGCCATTTCAGCGCTTGAATGGTAATGTATTTTTATTCTAAATGATATAATAAAAACATCTTATTCATGTATATTTTCTCGTTCACTCTTCTATTTATTTGAGATTTTTGTTACCACCGATCACGAATTCTGGGAAACACTCAGAGGCGTCGGAGAAATCACGTGTCTGATGACGCCATAAGGTTGAGAAGCAATGAGAACCGTTTTATGTGTCACATGGCCTGCTACACCTAACAGCCGCGGTGGAAATATCTGAACCGTATAATATATATATATATATATATATATATATATATATATATATATATATATATATATATATATAGTAACCAGAAGGCTAATTCATGTGGGTCTCCTTGATATATAGAAGCCGCCGCGGTGGCTAAGTGGTTACGGCGCTCGGCTGCTGGTCCGAAAGACGCGGGTTCGATCCCGGCCGCGGCGGTCGAATTTCGATGGAGGCGAAGTTCGTTCTAGAGGCCCGTGTGCTGTGAGATGTCAGTGCACGTTAAAGAACCCCAGGTGGTCGAAATTCCCGGAGCCCTTCACTACGGCGTCCCACATAGCCTGAGTCGCTTTGGGACGTTAAACCCCCATAAACCAAACCATCTCCTGCTTATATAGTGCGCGTCATTGTCCAATGCTTCGCGCGAGCGAAAGGTACCGACCGCATGGCCGCGTCGTGTGTGCCCAGATGACGTGGCCCTCGCCAACGAGTACGCCGACCGCGTGCTGGCCTCGGTTCGCAACGACCGCGAGCTGGTGGCCGCCGTCGACCCGCTGCAGGTGCCGGACTTTGGCGAGAACAGCTTCCAGATCACGGGCGGCCAGGTGCTCGGCCTGTCCGCCTTCTACCGCAGCGGCAACAGCAGCGTGCAGCTGTCGCAGGACTCGGCCATCGTGACCACGCCGGCTGCCGTCAACGACGTCTTCTTCACGGGACGCCACCGCGCGTCGCGCTTCGGCCTCACCATCACCGGGGACATTGAGGCCGCGGTGAACCGAGTGCACACGCTCATCGTCTACCGGGCGCCCATCAAGGGGGGAGAGGCCCGCCTCGAGTACTTTCAGGCCAGTATGCATGTTTCCCTCGCAGAAGTGTTTACCGGAAGAGTCGCCCGATAGATGTTCGATAGGAAATCGGCCCCCAGGTCGAAACATGGAGTTCGTTTTCGGACAAGGAACTTCGTTCAACCTGCCAGCTTGTCTTCAGTGATTTGTCCGTGCCCAGCTGCTACGCGCGGTTGATGGCGATACTTTCCAACCGAACTCCGCGGAGCACCAATGCTCCTTACCTGTATACTCGCTCTCGCTAAATTTATGCGTCACATGAATTAATAAAGACCCAAAGGCGAGCATTCCTCTGCGCGATAAAGCATAACTGTATGCCTACAACCTTATAACGCTAGTTCTGTTCTGTGTCGTGCCGAATCAAATTGGAAAGGCACCTTTTCCAGGTCCTTTCGAGACAGGAAACACGGTAAGACAAAAACGACTGCAGGTGAAGGTGCTCTCTGGCCGCACTGCACCAGTGCATCATAGCCTCCTTTTCTAGAACAATAAACGAACGTGATTAGCATGCCGAGCTGTAGGTGCGATGAAACTCGATATTTTTTTTTTGTTTTCAGTATAATCAAGTTGGAGAATGTTCTCTGCACTGAATGTGTCTAAAACGAACAAGGCACCAGACAATTATTGACAACAACTTCTCATTCCAGAAAACAACCCTTTACACTTGCAATCATCTACACGTTGAAATGCGCCCGGGAGCATGGCTGAATTCAGGAGGGCAACAGCTACTGCAATGACCAAAGGGCTTAGACCCGTTACGCCACCACCTCCTCTATCCACTTGCAGGTGGACAGAATGGACGGTATGAAGGTGACGCGCATCACTGGCGTGTCGTCTGCCTTCAACTGGCTGCTCAGAATCGTGGCCAATCGCGTAGCACGCCATTTCCAGGGCCGCATCGAGGCTGCCCTGCAGGACGAGGTCTCCAAGTTCATCTCAACGCAGGTACACTGACCACCTCGTTTTCTATTCCAAAATTTAGCTGCTATATGACGAAGCGCTGCAATCACATATTCAATAATATTCTGCAGTCTATCTCGTAGTCAATAACACGCGTAATCATGAAATGCCATCGAATGGATCTTGGCCAGGTCCCGTGATCGGGCCCTGCACTGTGTCCATGGAGACCATAAATTGAAAACATGAAGCCAGTGCATAAGGGCAGAGGTCGTTGCTCGGAGCAAAGTAGGAGCCCTGAATCCTCAACATTCGCCGATGTATCAAAGCAATCGCAGCAGGCAGCTGTGCAGTTGAGGATTTTCGTCGTGCTATTCTCCTCCGATCGTCCTGGCAGTTGGCAATCATTGGCGGTGCCTTCTGTCATCTTACTTGACATCCTAAAGGTCAAGACGTCTAGCAGACATTGCAGCGAATGCAGCGGGAGCTGACTTCAAGGTGGACACGCGCAAACACGCGGTGAACGCCGGAAACACAGCGGCGATAAACACGAGGTTGCCGTGCAGTGTCGCCATATGCACAACGAGTAGCGCAGCTTCTGTCGTGGCGACAGCAGTAGTACACTTAGGAGAGTTTTAGCGAAGCGCATACCGCCTACGCCGCTGGCCAGGTGCAAGCCAACCCGGTGTTGGCTTGCACCTGTCCTGTCGGCGCCATCTGGCGACCACGGTGAGTGGCGACGGTAGACGGCATACACACGCCACGATAAAACTGAAAAAAAAAATGATATTTGCTTTTTGGGTAAAAAAAAATGGCGCAGTGTCTAACACATCTCGGCTGACACCTGAACCGCGCCGTAAAGGAAAGGATAAAGGAGGGAGTGAAAGAAGAAAGGAAGAAAGAGTTGCCGTAGTGGAGGGCTCCGGAATAATTTCGGCCACCTGGGTACCTTTGACGTGCACTGACATCAAACAGCACACGGCAGTGCTGCAACACGCTGTCGCGTTCCACTCTTAAAGGCGAAGCTTAAGCGTCCCCTAATTTTTGTTTATGTCTGTGTTGGAGTGAGCGGGTTCTTTTATTAATGCGAAAGCATTAAATGGCTCACTTTCAAGGTCGTATCCGCAAAAAAGTGTCCGCAAGAAACAGCACCTGGTGAGGTCACGAGCCGAATAGTCATGCGACGAAGATGATGATGTCACATAAGAATGATAATATAATTAGATAACGCTAAGACTAATAGTATAATTAGTGATGACATCATATGAGTGCGACGTCACACCGGGTCACGTGACAGCGATGTATTGTGCCATCAAACCTAGTCACGTGACGACGCTGTAATATGACATCACACCTACTCACGGGACAGCGATGTTATTTCTCGTCATACCAGGCCCCCATCCACCCCCCTTCCACCTCCATTTAACGATCCATATGGATCCCACATTACTACACATGCGCGCATGACGCATTACAAAGAGTGCCCTTGAACCCGGTCCACATTAATGACATTAGGATTGTCCGGCAGGTAAACGCGCCAGTTCTGATGTATGACATACTGCAAAGATCATGCAACGACACATGTCTTTGACTCTCGAGATTATGGCGATGATGGTGATGCTAACAGTGTATCCTTATGAGTCCGGGGAAGTCTGATATACCGCAACCAAATTAAAAGTTGCCAGAATATTGATTAAATATTGTACATTACCCATCAACCGAAGACAATTATTATGCGGGAAAATATGAATATCTGCAGCTAATAAATAGGGATGATGACGTTGGTGTAGCTGTGAGGGCAAGACCTGCCCCCATTTCCGCCACTTCCCTCCAGGTGGCGATGGTAATGGTTTCGAAATCCCGGGAATTCTCCGATGACTCGGTGATCACGCGGCATTTTGAAAGAAAGGGCTAGATCACGTCTTCGAACACTGTGCCAACTATTAAAATCACACGGGTCAAAACAAGTGGCCTAGAGTGGGCAGCATGAACCGCTCTCTCTGTCAAGAGCACTATGGCTCTCCGCTCAAATTTCCCCGCAGCCAAATCTTTTTTTCTAGCCCCCCCCCCCCCCCCCCGGGAAAAAAACCCGCCTAAATACTCATACGCCTCAACAGAATTCTGAGACAAGCTGCTTTAAGTGAATCACCTGTTTTCCTTCAAAACTGAACTAATAAGTGGTACGCCAGCATCCTCGACGTTTTTTACCCGCGAGCACCGCGTGAGCATTCTGCGAAGCCTTTTAAAGTGAACGATGGGTCTCTGCAAAATAGTTAAGATAACGTGTACTGCCTGGCCGTCTGCTAGGCAGGCCGCTAACCTAACTGATCCCATACGAGAAAAAAAAAGAGAGAATGATTAGAAACATACAAAAATCGCGCACTAAAAACAGAAGCGAACAACAGTGTGCCCCATTAAACGTCTTATTAGAAGGTTTGAAAGAGCGGCTCAGCAGCACAGCGCGAGCATGTATTCAGTTCCGTTCGCACATCTTCATTAAAAAAGAAAGTAAAAGGAATCAGCTACCACATCATCATACATTCATTATAGTTTTGCACTTTTTCGCCGCTGTAACACCGTTATGCTGGCGCGTTCGTCTCGTGTTGCGGTGTTTCGGCAGAGTAAGCGAATTTCCGAGAAGGAACAAGGAACCGGAGACCAAAAGAGAGGCTATTCGGAAGGATAAAAAGTGAAGTTATGTTTGCATCTGCTTCCATTACGGAACGGGAATATACAGAATTAGTGTGAGATTCGAAAGGGGAAGTCACCGATCAAAAGCCTCGACGGTGTTACACAGGTTTTTCTGGCTTCGTGCTTTTTTAATCAAATCAGCAGATGTCGTCGTTAGGAACAGCATGAATCATATTCTCTCGCCTGCGCTGACTACTCCAGTTTCTGTTAAGTCAGCTTGTAATAATAATAATAATAATAATAATAATAATAATAATAATAATAATAATAATAATAATAATAATAATAATAATAATAATAATAATTTATTTCCAGGCAATTGCACATGATAGTAACCAGCCCGCTTAAGCACTGGTGCTTGTGAGCGTGGCTGGGCAGTACAGCATGACTGCATCAGGACAAAGCCTTGCACAAAAACAAAAAAAGAAAACATAATATTGAAAGCACATAAATGTTCAAAAGAAATAAATAAACGCATGTATGTCGCAAAGTAGCGAGGCTCAAAACAAGATATTAGTACTGGCAAAGTAGATGAACAAGATTGTATTTTCCTCAATACGCATAAAAAAAAAAGCCAGACAGGGCATTTTTGATACTGAATAATCTTTGGAGCACTACATATAAAGAAAGAGCATTGTTCCAAATGAATTGTCTAATAAGTGCAGCATACGAAAAGCACATGGTGCCATTCATTTGACTGCACAAATGACCGTATAAAGGCCTTAATTTTTCGAACAGAGGTGAAGGTGTTGTCGGTTTCAAATTTGTTGAAATATGAAGGTACATAAAATGCGCGGGTTCTCTTTCCTTAATTAATGTACACACGTGGAATACTAAATTTCTCTATGTGTACAGCAGGATCCCCTTTATTCGACTGCAAGGCAAGAGCCACGACGTCTGCACCGGCAACGAGCATGAACACGAAGCAGTCTTGCTTGGGGCAATCCGCGCTGCGACGAATTTATTGCGTGCTTGTTGGACTGAACTTATTTGTTTGCGACATCAAAAAAAGCTATCGCGGGTCAACGTGAGTTACGTGCTTTGCGCGCTCCCGGGAGTTTGAGCCGACCTGCAGGCAGCTACGGGTGCTACGCCAGCGGGGCAAGGGGGAGGGAGAGTGGCGTGCTGTGACAGCAGCGCTTCTTCCAGGAAGACCAGAGGGATGCGTCCTCCTGTCGGCTTGTGCTGAACGGACATTACGGCGCAGCACCGGAAGCTAAGAGCGGACTGCGGCATCCGGTTGTCCAAACTGGGGAAACCGAACACCATGGCGTCATTGCATGAACACTGCGGTGATGCGCTGCAAATCCGCTTCGGAACATGCGCTCGTCGGATTAAGACGTGGCAGCTGCAAAAACTCTCGACCGAAAAATTTCGACCTCACTGAATGACGACCTCACCTCAACCTCACTTCACGACGTGAGGTTGAGGTCATTTTGAGGTTGAGGTCGACCTCATGAGGTCGAAACCTCATGAGGTTGCCCCCCTCTGGGGATGAGTGCAAGTGGCCTCAGCCAATGAATACGCCGACGGGGTACATCCCTATCCTGTCGCTGCCAAGTGTCGGCGTCGTACTATATCTTCAGATCGGTGTCTCGGCCCGCAAACAACAGCAACCAACAGTGGTGCGGTGCTCGGTTTCAAGCGGCGGAGTCCACAAGAAGTGTTGAAAGGGCATACTGAGCCGAGAATGAACACAATGGCAGCGCTATCGCTGCTCGCAAGACAGGGACGCCGATTTGACACCTGAGACGGCAGAAAAACCCAGCAGACGTCAACAGCAAGATCTGACGCCGGCGAAGCAGCCTCGCCGCAACGGCAGGCTCGACTACCGGATGAACTGCGAGAGCTGACAAGCCAGCCGACAAAATCAGCAGTCCAGCCAGATGAACGAAGCTCCAGAAATGGCATTCCGCATTTCTTGCTAGTATACGCGTATGTGCGAGCTCTTGACGTCACAGAACCATGACACAGAATCGAAACTTTTGGCACGAGGTTAGGCTTCGTAAAGCAGCCGGCGCCGGTAGCAGCCGAAGACACTGCCGAAAAGAGAGAAGTTGCATGCAGTTAGAGACACAGTGGAAACAGTGGAACTGTACTTGACAAGACGGAATACGCAGCGCTGGCCAGCTAGCGCTTACTCGAGAGAAGCGCATACGTGCTCTTCATGACACATGCGTTCAGCAGTTGTGGAAGCAGACGAGCTCTCGCTTCTGCGACGTATTCCTGAGAAATCAGATAAATTTACCATGAACAAAAGGGGACAGCTCAGTCAACGGCTGACTGCCCTGGTTTAATAAAATTATGTGCTTCCAACTTTTTCCAAAGCAATTTTGACCGTCTAATAATTGGGTTTGTCAAGATTATGCCTGTTTTATGCTTAAATGTAATTGACTATAGTTAACTTCCTGACTGCGAGATGCTTTCAGCATTTGTTACGTAGGGTGTAAGCTGCAATAACGTCAGTTCTTCTCAAACTTAACGTCCCGAGTGGAAATGCAGTCCGATAGCCGTTTCAGAGAAACGATCAGAAGAAAGCTGTCCCAGAAAGTTCCTTGGAGCATGCGGTAGCTTCGTGCCTTGTTGCTTCCCTGTTTTGTGTTGCGTTGCGTTCGGTTTAGTGGCTTTCCTGTCCTGTTTTACGAACTGGCGTTGGCATCTGGTGTCTCCCACCGCTCAGTGCCGTATATGGCGATGTCCTTTGATTTCTTCGCGGAAAGGTTGGATTTCTTGCACAAAACATTGAGCATTCGTGTTGCATTTAAAAGCAGCGATAATTAACCACTGTTTATATTGCAAGGACAGTTGTCACAACAGGAACAACACAACGATATGCACTAAAAACATGCTTATGATTCAACTTTATTAACGCACCTCTACGGGAACACCGTCTTATAATGAGCACCGCTTTGCAAGCGCAAGTCGGGTCACGAAACCGGCTTGACCGTACTGGTGTCCAAAGTTCGACAGCGTACGCTTTGCATATGAAACGGTGCCAGCTACACCACTGGTAGGTGCTCACGGCTATGCTAATCAAGGTTCTATTCATAACGTCTGGTGCTTGATTTATTTCGTGTCGACCTATAATCCCTTTGGCAGCAGCAGCTACAAAGCCTCCAATCCAGTATTTTTGTGCATATATTGTATGCAATAGTAGAAACGGTTTCCTATAAGGCCGAATCTAAGGTCGTGCACAAAGCGAGAATATTAGAGAGCTTTAAACGGGGGCCCCCCATGGCTTCCCAACGCAATGCGCCAACACAGAACCCACGACACACATTGCGTTGTCGCGTCACTGCGTTGCACGTTCACGGCAAATGAAACGCGCATGGTTTTGCTTTGTCTTAAGATGTCCGCATCACGAAACTCCCGTGACAGCACGCAACAGATTGCTTCTGCATTTGGACAGCCAGCCGAAGAGGTCGCTGCAAGGCTGTGTCAGGCTGCACCGGACGTCCAGTCTCGAAGGGAGCCCACCACGAACTTCAATCCAAGTGCCCCGTAATTCCTTTCCTCACACTTTCCGATAAAAAAATCTGTTCTACTAATACTAGCCGCTAGGCTTAGCAAATACGCGCCATTTGGCCTCCTTGTGATGAGACGTCAGAAAGCGCGCGCGGTTCAAACAGGTTAAGGGGACACTAAGGACAAATTCAAGTTGGCGTGTATCCATAGGCTATGGCATTATAACGACAAGCAGGCCACTTTAACCGAAAGCAGAGCTTTAGCAAGCTAGAAACGAACAAAAAACTAAATATAGGTGTTTGCATCGCTGGTCGACATCGCGAGTAAACTGCGTGCGTCGACATTGAATTTTTAATCACGGATCCCGGAGGCTATGCTACACCGCCATTCACTTCCAGATAGACTCAACTAGTATTTTTCGCTGTGCACGTCATGAGTTCGAATTGAGCGACGAGAAAATTTAGAAATGCAATTTTCTCAGCCATAAATGCGTCTTTTGCAGCGGAACAATGCTTCGACGTTGTCCTCTGTGTCCGTTTAATGTTCCTGGTTCAGAGAAGGAGTCACAAAGTATTGATGTCCCGTTAACACGCTGCTTTTTAATTTTGCTTGATTTTTATTTATGAAGACGTAAATAAAATTGCAATTAAAATAAATTAAATTTGCGAGGATTATTTTCCAGCGTTTCACTTTCGGCCGAAATAGCACATGCATGTGGCAAACACAAATCAAAAAGAAAGCGAAATGCGCTCCTCGTGTTCGGCTTATTATTGCACGCTCATTGGGCAGCGCAGAAAATTAACCGTGCATAATATCAAACAAAACGCTTGTGTACGCTTATTTTTAAATTTCTAACACTTCTATATTTAGCCACAATGGCGCTGCAAAGAGAAAAAAACCCTCTTTTAAACATTTAAGGCTATTTGTACACTAATCTGTGCATTGCGAAGTTACAGCTTTATATGAGTGTGTAGTACTCTCCTAATCCTGATTTCTTTGGTTCATACGATTATAGAAAGATTCATGTGTAAATGCCGTGTGTTTTACGGCATGAAGCCAGCAGAATAAATATTAGTTTCCAGAAATGTGAACTCAGCCGTACCTGCTTCAGCACTGCCATGGAGACCGATTTTCCCATTTTTTAAAATGTTTATGTAGTTAACTCTTTCGTACCATGGGAAAGATAGACATTTTTATAGGTTATTTTTAATAATTTTCACTGAAAATCATGCTATTTACCTTAGCACGCAGCAAAACAAAATAAGCGTAATTAAATGTATTATTTGATAATATGCATTTAAATAGAACTATTAAGCAGTAATATGTGAAATTTCTTTTTTTAATAGAAACTTTGGTGAAAATTAGGGCAAATATTTATGATGTTAAACTTATAACGGGAAAAGAACAAATAGTCCGAAAATCCTGAAATATATGAAACGTTCCTTGCTCTATTGCATAAAACATCTCAAAAGTTCTAATGCTTTGAATGACAAATACTTCGAGCTACAAGCTGCAAAAAAAATATATATATCTACCTCCTAGCTATTTTCGGTAGTATACTACAAAAGCTATTTTTCTCTTCGCATATTTTGATTGGAAAATGCTGGGAAGTACAAGCGCAGCTACTGACATCAATGTTCTATTAATGGTATACATTAAAAGGAAAAATGCGTAATTGTAATCCACAAGAAAAATTTCAAATAGAAAATGTAGTGAAGATGATAGCTAAATGTAGAAAGAAACCCAAATATCATAAAATAAAATTTGCCTAATATGCACCTTATGCACCCCAACAAACACAAAACCTCCTCAAAATCTCCCAGAAATAGCCCATCAGGACATTTAGAATCTCCCCAGGAGGTGCTCATTTTTCCCGAACACGTCCAAAAAACGTCCCCACAACTAGCCATGTCCAAAAAGTTGTGCGTCCCAGGGAAAGCCCCAAAAGGTTAAAAGGGTTGGGACATCAAATTTTGAGGCTATAATAAGCTTTTTGTGGGCTTCCTCTGTATGTAAGGTCACCCACGGCGAAGTATTGGACGCAACAAGCGCTTAAAATATATTTTAATTGAGCTCCAAAGAGTCCCTAAATGCTCTTTCTCACGATCGAGGCCCATGGCTAGCGCTATAGGTGGTGACGTACAGCCCTGGGAACAATATGAGTAAAGAGCAGTGACATCACAACACAGTAACGTGACGTACTATGAACGGCGACGCGCGACACCGGCGAGGCGCTGCTTCGGCTACTCTGCGGTCGGTGTGCAGATCGGCATATGTGCCGACGCTGACGCACCAGTCGGCACCTTATACAGGCGGCCAAGCGAAACCTTCACGTCGATAAGACGATGATTATCTTGTTTGGACCTTCTCCGTAATACGAATAAGCGAAACGAGCGACTATATTTCATATGTTCACCCTTCCGCTCACCTGCAATACGAATAGGCCTAGCGAGTCCGCCGGGTTCGTATGTGCAATGTTGGCGATTGTGGATAGCGAGTTCACAAGTTTTAGGGAATACAAATAGTCATCGAGCGTATACTTTTGACAACAGTGACCTGAAATCGAGGATTGTTGCACCTTAGGACGCAAATACATCAAGCGGGAAGCGCCGCTCCTAGGCGGTGTGACCCAGTCTGTCGGTCAATGCTGCAAGCGCCCGCGGCGGCAGCTACAGTCGTCGGCGTCGCTTGAGGGCAACAAATTAAATCATTTTGTTTATCTCAAATGGGTGCCGAACATACCTATAGATAAACCAATTTCAATTCAAGTACTGGACACATCTAAAAAAAGCAAAAAAGCAGTTACAACGAGTCAGAAACGCCGGTCCTACGCGTTGTCAACAACCTGGCTATGAATTAAGCGTTCCCTGCCGGCTTGCGCTCTCATTCTTCGGTGATTATTGCAAACTTATCGCACTGCGCAAACAAGTAAACCCGAAACCGGTGCAAAAGAGATGAGCTTGATTAACCTAAGTGGAACGCAGCTTGCAATTCTTGTCGAACTAACGCGCAATTAGGGCATGTATACAGATGCAGATATGTAAACAAAAGTAGCGCCGAGATGCAGTCGTCGTCATGGGCGCATTCCTGGAGGAGTTACGCACCCGTGCGGTTAATTTTGAATCCTGGAAGCATTCTAATTAATTCTGGAAGCATTCATTTAGCGAATACATAGACTGCTGTTACAAGAGGCTCCCATAGATGGCGCCAGCCACACCAGCGACGAGTCGGGTCTACGCCAAACGTAGGAGCCGCGAGCAGCGCGCCAGACGAACGAGCGATGGAAAGAAGCATGTCCTGGAATTCGTAGTTGTTGGAGATGAGCTCACACCTCTAATCGGAAGAACAGCAGAAGAAAATTTATGTGGATTAGCTCAGCTAATCCAGGATATACAAAGCGAAAGCGAGATTGAGGTCTCCACTGACCCACGGAGCCGGTTGTGCGCCTTTCCTTTCGTGAAAATGAACGGCTTTTGCAAAGTTGTCAACGCCAATGAACTCTATGAACGCCGTCGGCTCACTTGTTTTGTTTGGTTTTTGAGGTAAGGAAATGGCACAGTAACCGTCTCACATATCTCGGTGGACACCCGAACCGCGCCCAAAAGGAAGGGGTAAAGGAGGGAGGGAAAGAAGAAAGAGAAAACTGAAAGTTGGATTTTCGAGGAAAGGTGCGGCGCTGAGCAGCGGCGGAACACCAGTGGCTGGGTGCTACTAGTGGCGCATGCGCAGTAGAGGCTAGGGAGCGAGAGAGAGAGAAAAACAAAAGGTCTGGCGACGGAGTCGGCGGCGGCCACCTGCGCCGTGCGTGACGTCACTCGTGCTCCGACATACGCCGGCTCGTGCGAAGCGCGGTGTTTACTAGCGTAGTGAAGCTTTTCGCTTCAAAAGTGAGTCTCATAACAATTGTCTACAACTTAGTAGCTACAGTTGACGCTCCAGAAGACCTCACAAGGCGCTTAGTGGAAAAATACCCAGACGTCTTTGGAGAAGCACTAGGAACGCTATTGGGACAAGTGCACCTTGTAACTAAACAAGAACTAATCCCGAAAGCCATAACAAGCTGCAGAGTGCCTGTCAGCATAAAACCACAAGTGGAAAAAACCCCTGCGATAATGGAAAAAAGAGGAGTCATAAAAAGCATCACCGAGCCAACGCAGTGGGTGAGCCGAATGGTCGTGGCAACGAAGAAAAATGGCGACATGAGAATCTGCATCGGCCCACAAGCGCTAAATGAAGCACTGGAAAGAGCGCCACACGCTGCCTATGTACTCTCGACGATGTCCTACCGGAGCTTGCAAAAGCCAAGACCTTTTCAAAATTAGACCTTCGAGAGGGATACTGGCAATGCTGCCTCGATGAAGAATCAAGCCTCAAGACCATGTTCCAAACGCCCAATGGTCGATACCGATGGCTCCGCCTACCGTTTGGACTAGCGGTAAGCCGCGAAATCTTCCAGGAAAAACTGCAAATGGCACTTCAAGGCCTCAACGGAGTTCTGTGCATAGCAGACGATATCCTTGTCTACGGAGTAGGTGAAACTTAAAAGGACGCGCGTAAAGATCACGACAGAAAGCTCGAAAACCTTCTTCAGCGATGCCGGCAGACAGGAATACGTCTCATTAAGGAGAAGACACGACTACGCACAGCCATAACCGTTTTCCTGGGACATGTGCTGACCAAGGAGGGACTGAAAGTGGATCCTTATAAGACAAAGGCAATTCAAGAAATGCCTCAACCAACTGATGTGCAAGGCGTGCAGCGATTTTGCGGAATGATTAACCACCTCTCCAGATTCCTGCCAAGAATCTCACGAGTGCTGGGACCACTGAGAAAGCTCACAGTCAAAGACGCACCATGGCATTGGGGAGAAGAGCAATAACAAGCATTCCGAAGTGCTAAAGAGGCAGTGACAAGAGCTCCTATATATTCTCGCATACTTCGATATGCGAAAGCCAGTCGAGATACAGTGCGACGCCAGCGATCTCGGACTGCGAGCGGCTCTCCTTCAGGACGGAAAACCTGTGTCATTCGCCAGCAGAGCACTAACGCCGACAAATGCTCTACGCACAAATAGAAAAGGAAATGCTAGCGATAGTCTTTTCACTGCACAATTTCATCAGTACACGTTTGGAACAGCTATAACGATCATCAGTGACCACAAACCTCTTCAGTCTATCATGAAGAAAACTAGATCAAGTCCCAAGACCGCTGCAAGGGATGATACTCCAAACGCAAAGGTACAACATCACCACTGAACACAGACCAGGGAAAGAACTACTGCTAGCCGACACAATGTCAAGAGCATTCCTTCCCAGTCAAGACAGTGAAGGTGAACTCGAAAGCATCAACGTAGTGAAGTACCTGCCAGTGCACAAGGAAACTTCGGCGAAAATTCGCGATGCTACGAAGAGAGATGACTCTCTGCAAAAGCTAAAAGCAATCATCGTGTCAGGATGGCCGCAAGCAAAGCACCAAGCGCCGCGAGACATGCAGGTCTACTACCCATTCAGAGATGAACTCACAGTTGATGATGACCTCATATGCAAGGGATTACGACTGCTCGTCCCAATGTCTCTACGTCGGGAAATCAAAGAGAAGCTTCACGAAGCACACATGGGAATTTAGAGCTGTCTTCGCCGCGCCCGCGAGTGTCTTTTCTGGCCAAGAATGCACGCAGAACTGAAAGACTACATTGCAAGATGGATGTGAAGTGTGCCAACAGCATTCGCATTCCCAGCAGACAGAAACTCTCATGCCTCACCCGGAACCGAAGTAAACGTGGAAACGAACCGGATGCGACATCTTCGAGCACAAATGAAATAACTTTCTGGTGACAGTTGATTACTTCAGCAACTATTTGGAAGTGGACCAAATAAAGGCAACCACGTCAAACCATGTGATACTCAGGCTGAAAGCCCACTTCGCCAGATACGGAAAACTAAGAGTGCCAGTGGGCGACAATGGACCGCAGTTTGCGAGCGAGGAATTCAAGAAGTTTGCGAAGAGCTGGAATTTCGACCACAAAACCTCAAGCCCGGGATATCCGCGCTCAAACGGAATGGCCGAATCAGCGGTAAAAACAGCAAAACTCCTATTGAAGAAAGCGGAAGAAAACAATTCGGAACTACAACGGGCGTTCCTCAACTTCCGAAACACACCGCTACAAGGACTAAACGCCAGCCCGGCGCAACTGCTAATGGGTCGCCGCACAAGAACGACTTTGCCGATGACAGCAGAGCTGCTGCAACCAAGAACACAAAATGTGACAGACGAGAAACGTGAAAGAAGGCAAAGAACAATATTTTATCACGACCGCCATGCGAAGGACTTGCCAACATTGCAAGAAGGACAAGAGGTAACTGTCCGCCCCATCAGAAGCGGAGCATGGACGAAAGGAACAGTTACAAAAAGAGTTGACAGATCATACGAAGTCAACGTGGGGGACAGTGTTCTGAGAAGGAACCGAGAAGCCCGCCCAAGAGGGCAAACAGCAACCAAAAGGAACCAGGAACTGAGAGGGAGCCAGAGCCCAAGTAAAGCGCGTTGCTGAAGCTGAAACTAAGGAGCAAGAAATCCAGCAGCGCCCTGCAGTGACTCACACGCCGTCGCGACCACAAAGGGCAAGAATGCTCCCTAAGAGACTGCACGGTTTTATCGTGGGGTGACGGTAATCCCGGCGAACTAAAAAAAAGAGAAAGGATGTTACCAGAGGCTCCCATAGATGGCGCCAGCCACACCAGCGACGAGTCGGATCTGCGCCAAACGTGGGAGCCGCGAGCAGCGCGCCATACGAACGAGCCGTCGGCCGCCGCCTTCCTCCTCACTTTCACGTAAACACGGAGCAGACGACGTCTCACGTTGCAAGCGTCGCCTCTCGAGCTGCTACGCAGCAGACCCATATCTGTATTCCTTCTGATCGTACGTAGCTGTGTAGCCGAGACAGAAATAAAATCTCAGTTATCCCCTAGCACAGAGAAGTCAGTTTATTAAGCCATCGTGCTGTAAACAGGCACGAAACATTTGCTAAACTAGCAGCAGATATCGCAATCAGCAGCCACGGGACCCTGAGCAGTCTCGCAGTGCGGCTGGGCGGGCGGCGCGAAGTGAGAACAGAGACGGATATTGGGCGGTAGGAAAAGTGAGGCATCGTGTCGCTGTAATGTGACCAGGGTAAGCTACGGGACACCGACACAGACGTCCGCCGAGCATCGGCGTCAGCGTGGCAAAGCGAAATACAACGCAGAAACCACGTTGGCATACGCGGTATGGCGAATGCTTAGGTATGGGCGAATGAGGTCGGCCGAAGCGAGCCGCTTGGCTTAAGGACTCAGTGTCGTTCCTCGCTCGCTTTGCTTTTCTCAACATATCGTCGTACCGGCCAATTAAGTTTGTCGACACATGATTTCGAAAGACACTGCTATGCACAGCATTTGTACGAGAGCAGACGAAGCAGCACTCCGTGTGTCCCAACTTTTGGGGCCCACGTGACCAGGGCTGCTGCTCTTCCCTGATCGTGACGTCGCAGCACACCCCGGCGCTCAGAAACCGAAGTCGCTCAGTATAAATAATGCAACAATAAATTAATTACCGCACATATATGAATTGTGCAGCGTGTATCGCGCGCCCTGGGAAAATACGCAACGTTTGAAACAAAAAACAGGCCAACCAAAAATTTGATGTCTCCATCCCTTTAATGCTCGATTTATCTGCTCTGGCTCAATAAAATTGTTTCTTCTTTTTCATGCACACTTCAGGCATCCAAGCGCACATATGTGCCAAATTTCAGGCACATGCTTACGTTACGGGTGGTGTAGTACATCTGTCCACTCGCGTGAATGCATGCTGGCTCGACCATTCGGACTTACCTGTTTACATGCAATGTGCTTTAACAAGGTGAAAAGTTGGGCTGCATGCTTGGTGCATGATCTTGTGACGGGAGTAGCGCAGCACGAGACAGAGAGGTGGGACACAAGACTGACTAACAACCAGATTTTTAATGCACGCTCGTCGAATATATACATCTCGCTCGTATAAGAAGGAAAGGAAAGAAGCATGAAAAACGCATAAGATGCACACGTGGTAAAATATTAGGACATCGCACGCAGGTAATCAATTTCTCTGTCACGAAGCACTATTGAAGGTATGCTGACGCATACGTCGCTCTTTTGTCGGATGTGTAAGGCTTCTTCAATCTCCCTGGTCCGTTGATCAAAATATGACGTGATGACCATTGTGTTGCTAAGCTGCGGAGCGCATTCATGCTCTCTGCAATGTTTTGTTAATTCACTGCTGATGGCGCCGTTAAGGGACCTTTTGTGCTCTCGAAGCCGTTTATTCAAACAGCGCCCTGTTTGACCAATGTAGGTGCGTCCGCATGACAGAGATATTTCATAAACCCCGCTTTTCACACATTTCACATGTGTTTTTTTCGGTGCTTTTTCTTGTATTGATTTTTTCTTTGCCCGCTGTTGAATTTGGCGCACAGGCTTCTTAACTTGTTGGATGCTGACATCAGCACTTTTACACCAGCTCTTGCGCCTATCTTTTTGAGACTGTGGGAAATGCCATTAATGTAAGTAATGACCGTGTACGGCTTCCTTTCTTCTGATGTGGTTGTGACATATTCTCTGCCTCTAAGTGCTTGCAGAATCCCTTCTGCGACACTGGATAGCAGTCTCGTCGAGTAACCTGCTGCTTTATGCCGACGGTTCTGGGTGTCAAAACTGCCTTGAACTTCATGATGACAGGATCTCGTCAATGCGGCTCTCATTGCTGTTTTTTTTTCTACCCCCGCTTGATGACCTTGGAAGGGGAGCAGTCCCTTCTAGCTTCGTGGTCCGTACCGCCATCATATGTGAGCGCCTAGAAAGGTTAGTGTCAAGTCAAGAAATCGCATAATGTTGTGTTCTGGGAGTTCACTCGTTATTTCTTGTCCTATAGTTCTTCTAGTCCTTAGCAAAAGCAGCAATGAGAGCCGCATTACTCCAGTGGAGATGCACTCACAGAAGCTCGACGACGTTCCTGAAGTGAGCGAGGCATTGGACAACGCGCACTGGCGGCCTTTTTTATGGGTCATCATAATAATTTCGAGGCTGTTTGATCAGGATTAACGTCCAGACATACTTGTTCGTGTGGACTGAAATCTTATTGACGCTCTTGAGAAAAAGCGGCCTCGCGCTCCCTCGATGCGGACCAAGTGGTTCTTGTGCCGCAGAAGGTCCACGGAAAAACTTCAGACTGCACAAGGTCCACGGAACAAAATATGCTGGGCGTATCGAAAAAGTTCGAACATGCTGCAGCGGAAACCACCTCGCACTCAAGAAAGCATGTCGCAGGTCCTAGCGATCAAAAAATTCATGCTAGTCCTAGCAGTTTGCTAACTCCGGACAAAGAGTGTTTCTCAAACCGAACTGGCAGTCGGTCAATGTTCCGAGAACAGGCCCCACGTTGGGCTGCCAGATGTGGGAATTAAACACGAGGAAAAATGCGTTGTCGCCGCTTAACCGCAGCTGACCGTCTCAAGCCGCCGACTTCACCCAATGGTCGCGCGCGCTACCGAGCGCACGCCGACCACGGTGGGCCTTCCTTGCTCTATGGCAAAAAAGGGACGACAGTGGCTGGCATCGAAAGGCATTTCATACCCAGCAATTCTGGACAAAAGCATTTTTGAGCGGGAAACCGCTTATGAACACAATCTTTTTCATTAATGTAAGATTCCACTATAACTGTTAATATCGCAGATTACCCGACGGCAGTCTTGTATTTTTTTCTATTCATGTTTTTGCTATCATCAAAAGCGTTAATAATTGGTTTTGAGGGAAAGGAAATGGCGCAGTATGTCTCATATATCGTTGGACACCTCAACCGCGCCGTAAGGGAAGGGATAAGGGAGGGAGTGAAAGAAGAGAGGAACAAATAGGTCCGTAGTGGAGGGCTCCGGAATAATTTCGACCACCTGGGGATCCTTAACGTGCACTGACATCCCTCAGCACACGGGCGCCTTAGCGTTTTTCCTCCATAAAAACGCAGCCGCCGCGGTCGGGTTCGAACCCGGGAACTCCGGATCAGTAGTCGAGCGCCCTAACCACTGAGCCACCGCGGCGGGGCTCAAAAGCGTTCTCCATTGGTTTTCTATGGCAGTCTGAACTGTTCGATGCGATCGCTGGAAACACTTTAAAAGAAAGATTTTGCTACATATCAGAATAATGGACCATTACCTTCAGTATTTCCATAAGTGCCTTACAATTTTTTGATTTTGAAGATTTCTATCCGACAAAGCTGGACTTGATTGCTACAACAACAATAACGCTAATAACAACAAAATTCGCTAAGTAATTGAGGTCGTCCAACTCACCAGCAAGGTTACAAGTGAATGTTCGCCCATGCAAGGGCAGGGGAGATATCCGAGACCGAACAGGATGAGCTGGTGGGATGAGTTCCCATGAGGCTTCGCCCCGCTGGCGGAGAGCGGAGCGCCGCGCCGAAACGTCCGCGCACTTCGAGTTCAGAGCTGTCCCCTGCGCCTGCAGTAATCAGTTGATCACGCCGCTTCCGCCACTAATGTCGCTCCTGTATATGCTCCCGTAAAGTCCCTTGGTAATTTTATATTATCAAGGGGCTTTATGCTCCCGCAGTGCGAAGCATCGCTGCGACGCAGGTGTCCTCCATTGTGAGTTAAAGTAACTAGGAAGAACGTATCGCGGGGAAGTAAACCCAAGTGAACAGAGCAAGGCAAATTCCCGCAATCTGTAGAGATGGCGGCAGCAAATCTTGGCCACGTAATTTAGACAGACGGAAAATAGCTACCATAGTGCTGCGGACATCCTTAGCACATCTAAGGTGGGACGAAAAAAATAGTACAGTGGTAGCAGTTAGAAAACAATGCTGCCCGGTATAAAGCAGTTGATGTTTTGGGCTGGTTGCTTTAGGTATTCATCGCTAAAACTAGACTAACTGATATCATCCTGAGGCTCACTACTATACTACTATATAGGATACAACTTAAAAAAACAGCAGTTGGTAACTCTGGGCCACGGTCTGCGGCGTGAATCAGCTTTTTAATGTTTGACTTTATTTGAAAAGCCAGGTATCAAAATTCTAGAGCTTATAATTTGTTGTTGTGTTTAGCTCCTTGTTTAAGTAACAAGAAAAGTTTTAACAACAGACTGCTTTTTCGTCGTGGAGGAATTCTATGCGCGGTACTGAATGTGGGCGGAGTTTCATTGCAGAGTTAAGTTTAGCGATTCCAGTAATATGCGTTGCGGGGCTAGTTGGTCCATTCTCAGAATTTTTTTTTTGCGCACACAAAGATGAAACAATAAGAACGAGGTTTAACGAAGTTTAGCATTCCAAAAAAAAAACTAGAAGGACAAAAAATAAAAGGATAAAATCGAGGAGGTTTGCAACGGTCCGGATATCAGGAATTTTCCATGCATGCTCACAAAGAAAAGCTTCGCACCGCGGTCTTCAGTCCCACACAAAAATTCTCGTCGCAGTAGATGTTACGGTTATATAGTGCCTAGAATATAGTCGAGGCACTATAGTTAGATTACTTTGAAACTGACAAAAGTTCACATCTTGGACTACATAACTCAAAGCGTCGGAATGTTCATTGGTAGCAATATGGGCAGCTGCATGGTTTCAGAGATCGACGAGCTTAAAGGGGTCGAATTGTGAAACTTGCGGGTAAAGCATGCGTGGTCTTTTCAGGCTAGCATTTGGAATGGTGACGTAATCGCCGATTAAAATCGAGACGGCCATCAAGCTTCTCCGCCGCACATTGCTTCAGGTTGGGGTGGCCATCATGACGTCATCGAAAGTACAGTACATTTCCAACGCATGAAAGCTTGCTTTCAGGGGGGGGGGGGGGTAACCAACGCTGCCGAAGGCAAAGGTCTCCGTGCGTTGTTTGGTAGCATCCAACTAGGCACGGCAGGGTGTGGTTGGCGGCAGCGGAAGTTTGAAATATTACCTTCCGTGACATCACACCGAGCATCTCCGCACTCCTCCGGTGCTGTGAGGAGAAACCTCAATTTTTAATTGTCGATTACGTCTCTATCCAAAGTGGCTTCCTAAATAGATTCAAATCCTTGAAATGTGCAAAATTCGCAAAAAGTAGTGCGGTTGCCCTTTAATTGGCACAGTACAGCTTCTGAAAAATTATTTGGCGGTAAACTCTCCCAATCAACCTATTCCAGAGATTAACAGTGAGCGGTAACCGTTCACCATTATAGTTTGTGCATGTATAGAAATGTGTGCGGAGCGCCAACTGCCGTATGCATTGCGAGTCATTAGCGAGTCATTAGCATTAGAATATATTCTCGCCTGCTTTTCATTTTATTAAAAAGAAAATGCGTGATGTGGCGGCCCCGTTTTGACCGAGGGGATACGCTAAGGCGCCCATGTGCTGTGCGATGTCAGTGCACATTAAAGATCCGCAGGTGGTCGAAATTATTCCTGCGCCCTCCACTACGGCAGGCACCTCTTTCTTCCTTTCTTCTCTTAGTCGCTCCTTTATCCCTTCCCTTACGGCGCAGTTCAGGTGTCCGCCGATATGTGAGACTGCGCCATTTCCTTTCTCCAAAAACCAATTTTCATTTTTTTTTTCATGAAAGTATGCACAACATCCATTTTATACCACATCGGTAAGCACCCCGCTTGTTCACTCTGAAGTGGTTCTTGTTGGGCGAGTCGGTGATTAATGATGGTAAAACAGCGTTTAACAGGACGGGACAAATAAGGTACAGAGAGAGGGAGAGAAACCGTTTAATGAAAAAAAAAAACAGAATTTATTCAGTGTTTAAAATTCCCTGGCATGCTACTCTGCGCGGGGAAGGGAATTTGGGAGATAAAGACGGAAGGTGAGCGGTGCGAAAAGGTAAAATAAAAGAAATAAAAAGGGGTGAAAATAAAATGCATACTAAGGTGCATCAGCGAGTAATGATGTAACAAATGAAATGATTAAGCGCATAGTCCAACAAATGGGCTAACACAGTTCACTGCGTTAAGAATGCATGAGGGTAACAAGCAAGGTGAAATCAGAGCTTGTCAAGATGTCCAGTGTCATTTAAATATGCAAACAAAAAGTTCATTGCATGCCTCTGTTGCCTAAGGCAGGGTAAGGGACTCAAAATTGTCCATTGTTAGAGGCACTGGGGAGAGCTTCTCCATGCAGTGTTCAAAGTACACACGCTCGTCAGCATACACAGGGTACTCAATATGTTCCACAGTTCCTATCGAGCCACAGTTGTCACAAAGCAGACTGTTCATTTGACCGAAACGGTACCGTAAGCCATTTGTCAATGCAATGTTCGGGTGAAGTCGGTGATAAAGTGTTTCCAGATGGCGAGGAATACTGGGTGGGAGTCTTGATCTGAGGTGTGGGTCAACTCAGTAAAGAAATTGGGTGCTGTGTCGGCAAACTCCACAGCTGACACGTTTCTTCGGAAGCAATTCTTTTAGCCATTTGGGTTGCATCAGATTTCGTGAAGAAAGTCCAAATGTATCTCCAATGTTCGTGGTCTTTACGGGCTGCGTATCTGCTTTTTCACTGGCGAGAATGCCATAGCGTGCTGGTATCCACTGAAATGTTAGAAGGAACACACGCTCGTGCCATTGTTTGTTCCTTTTCGTCTCATCTTGTTACATGCTGTTTTACCATCATGACTCAGAAGGAAAAAAGAATGAAATCAGTGAATATAACTATTACACTCCAGTCACCTTTTTAACATGTCAGTGAAGAAGTGAAAGAGATGTGTTCAGGACAATGCAGACACGTGCACCAAAAAGTAAGACAATGCCTAGCATCCACTCCATCGACAGGGGAATCCACGCATGCTGCAGCCTGGAGCTAGAACATTTTACAAAGCATGGGCTTCTTTCTATAGGCTCGTCCAAAGGTAATTCGATCTTTTTCGAAGGGAGAGATTAGCCTGTCTGATGAAACTAGTAAATGTTTCTGGCCCCTTCTCTCGTCAGAAGCATGACCAGAATAATTAGCGATTTTATCCTAATGATTATATTCGCAGTTAGTCATTGCCTCAAGGTCCGCTATGCCCGAGTTAGCGTGTTGGTGCATAGGGTGAAAATAACGCCCTTGTCACACATCCGAGACCACCAAGGCACTTTGTGCACAATCGTGTACATATCTGTATAAAATTAGTAATTCAGGTTTCTCATTGAAAAACAAGTTAAATAGCTCTTCTTTAGACCTCCAAAGACTATAAGGAAAAAAGGTTCTTTTTTTTTCGCCCACGGAAATGGCAAACGGTCATTTTCTTGTGACCCCCAAGTGTTTGGTTCCCTAAAGTTCTTTATTCCCCTTCCTCGCAGCTGCCTAGCAAAGGTGACTTTGACAGTGGCAAGTGCTATGCAACTTTCTTTTGCATTTTCCAAAAATAATCTCTTCCTCTTTCACAGTGAAAAATCTGCAGCTATTTCTACAAAGGTGTGCCACCATAATGCGCTTGTGTTCCCAGTTCCTGCAGCCTGCCTATCGTCTGGTGTCTTTCCCATCCTTGTTTTATCCGCCTCAATAAGTGCAGTGAAGAAGGCATTCAAGCTCCAGGTCGTAAGGCAACAGCTGAGCGAGAAAACTGGGTTCCAATGGGATCGCTCTCTCTCAGAGCCTTGCGTGCAAAGAGTCGTTACAGCAGCATGAAAAGACCGTCGCAGCTGCTTCACGTTGTGGCATCTCCATGAATGAAGGAACAATTGTCTTCCAGCCTTTCACCTGTCACTTAGCTGTGATAACACGCTGCGTCACACTCTGCTATTACACACCGCAAACAACAGGGACACTGCACCTTTACGCTTTCTTTGTGCAGGTAGCATTCGTCTGAAATGATGTACTACTACTATGGAAAGTTTTGCACAAAGTACTTTCGTAAACCCAGTAGCACTGCAGTTGTGCTGGTTACTGCCACTAATGGCTGCACGCGCATTCGAGGGTGAAACAACACCCATCATGAACTTGGAATCACGTGTTCAAAAGCGATATTTGAATGCACTTTTCGCAGATACCTTTTTCAGGCGACACTGCATCAATCTAGCCATCCGTTAGTCTTGATAGTCGCAAGGCTTTATTTGTCGAATGGTACCTTCTCTCACACCTTCTTCCCCCTCATTCACAGGTGGACAAAAGCCGGTTTCCAGCACTCTCCGGCAATGGCAGTAGGTTTTCTGGCGAAACCTTCGCCTACCCCGGAGCACCCTTCTAAAAGCGGAACTCGTCGAGACGTCTACACCCGGACACAACAAACTAATGCTGTTACAATGATAATAAAAGCAACACCACCGTTTCGGCTCTTGTAGTGCACCTGGTCACTCCACTGATGCGGAATCATTCACGCAAGCTGAAGGTCTTCCTTGTTATATCCTTTTGCCAAGGAGACATGATGGGTCTGTGTGCATCATTTTATTTCTGTGCTTTCGGCGTGTGTGGAATTGCAAGCACATTGGACGTTTCCAGTGGAGACAATGTCAGCCTCAAGCTTATTGTCGTAAAACTTGGGCCTCAAGTTATTGCTTGTATAGTTATGCAGTGACACTCGAGGTGGGAGATAATTTTTTACCAGTGGGTGCCCGCAGGAGCATCATTTTACTGCAGTATAGTCATATACTGCCAAAACCGAAACAGCGATTCAGCATCTCCTTACTAGTAGCGCCGTAACGCTTCCCCTCCGTGCTAGGATTTTACAAGACGACCAAAATAAGGCACTATGCACGACACGTCAAGTGCCTAGCTGCCACGCCTTAATACCCGATATGGAGCTACCCAAACCATGAAGCAGCCTGAGAGAGGGCACTCAGCACCTCTCCTGGGAACATTAGACTGCTCCCTTACACAGCCTATTTCCCCAAGTCCCAATCCAGTCACCGTGTTGGCTCAGCAATTATATAGGTACTCAGCTGCTGACCCGAAAGACGTGGGTTCAATTTTGGCTGCAGCAGCCGTACTTCGATGGAGGCGAAATGCTGCAGTCTTGTGTGCTGCGCGATATCAGTGCAAGTTAAAGAACCCCAGGTGGTCAAAATTATCAGGAGCCCACCACTACGGTGCCCCTCATAGCCAGAGTCGCTTAGGGACGTTAAAGTCCATAAAACCAAACCAAATCATAACCAAACGGGATCTTCACTGCCTGTGCAGGTTCTTATACCCCTGTCACACGGCGAGTTTCAATGGCCATCGAGTCGAGAGTCTTCTAAATTCTCAATCGCCATCGATCTCGAAGGAGTTGTGTCGCTGCTACACAGCAAATCTCAATGGCCATTGAAATGGTTCTCGTGTCTTACGCCAAGCTTGTGTGGCGCCACAATCGCTACTTTGGATTTTGAAAAATAAAAATATTTGATAAATGTATACTAAATGCTGAAATACACGCATACGTGCATGTCGTTTAAAACCCTTTTAATTGCACGAACGCGACGGACAGATGCAGACACTGCAGCAGCCAGTTTAATACGAGACGAGCCAGAACCAAGCCAGTCCAACTGCTTCGGAGCACTGCTTCGTCAGGCTTAAGACCTGGGAAATCGCCTTGATATCTCAAAAACAAGAGATATTTGCCTCTTTAAACTTGATTAGAGGGTAAGAATAGGCAAATAGAAGACGAATACAACAGCTTAGAACACAACATTGCTTTGAGGGATTAGCGACGAAGCAGGCGGGCACGGCCCCGCCATGCTGTCAACGCTAAGTATGGAAGCAACGTAAAGACCTTAACGCAAAATTAACGCGCCTACTGCGCTTAAAATCAGTCTGATACAATTATAAAATTATTTACAGACTGCTTGCATTAAAGTCTAGGTGATTAATGTTTGTTCATGCTTTTGTACCGTGAATGTGTCGTGTACGGAAGTGCGCTTGGCGCTGCTCGAAGCAACGCTAGCAACCTTGTGCAGCGCTCGAAGGTCCTTGAAATCTCGATGGAGTTCCGCGCTGCTCTGTTGACTCGATGGCCATTGAAACTGCCCGTGTAGCACCGCTCAATTGCCTTTGAGTCGATAGGCTATCGGTTTGAGGGCCTTTGAAATGCCCGTGTGACAGGGGTATTACTCCAATTCTCCAGAGCAGATGATGGCCTAGAAGGCATGCCCTTTCTAGAGTACTTGCCTCGAGCCATGACAACTGCAGAGCATGCAACTTTGTCCCCAGCGTCCGGATGATACAACAATAGCCTTTTTTTTCCCTTTGAGGTGGGAAGGAGGGGGGATGGAGGGAGGGAGGGGAAAATAGACATTTAGCATGTTTTTGTCAATCTGCTATGTTGACCTCAGTCCCTTTGCTTGTAGAACAGCCAAATGTCACGAATCTTGTAATCTATCTCGTTTCAGTTTACCCTTTGTAGAACCGACAGTGCTGAGTGATTCTTGTAGTCACGGTGACCTCAGTTATCCCAAAGCCATATGTATATATAATCGTAATGAAGAAGTTTCAGTGTCCCTCTAATGGTCTCTCCCTTCATGGCATATCCGACGTGGTGCCGCATCCAGCTCGGCCGTAATTTTTTCTCTGTCGTTGTATGCAAGTGCGGTAGGCGACGTATTGGAGAGAGCTCAGTTCAAATGTAGTGATTGTTGATGCATCTTCCACAACTTGTAACAGGAAGTTTCCCTGTTGGCAGGTTTTGCAGGATTAGTAGCAATAGTAATCTGCATAGTTCAAATTACCCAGTATTCGGCATTGTAAACTCGAATTAACAAGCTTTTCTCCCCACACAGAGGTATAATCACCGGGAGGGACATGTGAACCTGGCCACAATAAAAGAAAAACACTAGTGCTAATCAATTTCAAATGAACAGATGTTGACTGAATAAGCAAAGACCTAAGCAGCTATCTGATCACCAGCTTGAAAATGAATGCCTACTCTATTTCTCTTGTTCAGCCTATGGAGCAGTGTTCACTCTGCCCGACAAAGTTACAAATGAATCACAAGCATTGCACAAGAAAAGCAAGAACTACTACTTACACTTAGACAAAACAGTGTCTCGTGTCTGTGAACATCGAACACCATGTCAGCTAATGCAATTAAAAATTCAACATTGTCATGCATTGCTCTCAGTATATACAAACGTTGCCTTGCCTAAACAATTGTTGGGATCTATAAATCTTTTCCAAGCATCCAACTTGTTGTCCGCTAGGACACTACACATTCATTCCAAAGCAGTGCCTTAAAGCATGCCTCTCACGAAGAAAGGAGTGAACATTTTTGAACAATCTTCTTGCTTGCACGATGCATCAACAACACTGAAATATGCTGAGTAGGCAGTTTCCTTATGAAGCATGGCACTGCACCATGCAGGCCAAGTAAGTGATGCAATTGGTGAGCCAGACCTTAGCATAAGCAGAATATTTGTTTAGATGCTTTAAATAACCATGATTATGCAACTCAGGGTATATCTGCGAAGGATCACAAAATAAGGGCAACATGCAAAGTTAGTCAGAAAATCAAAAAAGCAAGAACGCAAATGCAACCAGGTATTTGTTATATCTCAGCCTCAGGAGCTGTCACCATATCCCAGGCAAACATGCTTTGTGCATGTGCTTTTTCAGTCATTTAGTGTAACACTGGCACTAGGTATGTGTCCATTGTTGCCAATGGTTCAGTTATTTCCAATTGTCACTGCAAAAGTCCCAGTCCGTGATCCTTGTGGAAAAAAAGTCCCGTCCACAATTAGCAGCGACTCCTCACATGACAGGAAAAAGGGCGGTCTGTTTCCTGTAAGGTGGTCTGTTGCCCCTAAAAGAAGCTTCCATGGACAATTAAAAGGCCTACAAACACACCGTTGCTGGCAGTGAACAGGATGCAAGCACAAGTGTGTTTGCACATACTCTTATGCAAACATCCCATTTTAGCATCTCTCCGGTATTGACATTTGAGTGAGAAAGTTGACAGTGTTTTTGGAATTATACAGAAGTAGGAAAATGCACCTTAGCAGTATCTTCACTCATCACCTCCTGTTGGTAAAGCTACTTGTATTTATCTTCTGAATCAACACTAAGAATAATTACTCAAGAAGAAATACACCAAACACACAAAAGTTCTCCACCTTTTCCCTTAAGCTTGCACTCAATGCAACGCAAGAGCAAAAAGTTTGGCTGGTCATAATAATGCATTTGAACACACGCTGTCGGTGTCTGCACTAGAAAAAAACGGTGTTGCTTTCAGGATCGCATTTATTGTCACTAATATACTCGTTGTGCCTTCACAGATTTTCTCAGGCATAAAGCAGCTCAAAAAATTGCATTTCAAAAGACCAAGTTACAGCTTTAAATCCTCAGCAGATTACTTTAAAAGGCACATCAACCAACAAAGGTGCCATTTAAAGTGGCACAAGTAATTAGATTTCACACTGTATGAAGCAATGCTATGCGAGAAAATTCAAAAGCTGTTAGTGAATAACTGCACCGCCTAGATGTGGCTTCAATGCAAAAGAAAGATTAAGCTTCTGGCAAGCCATGATGTGCACCAAAGGTTGCAGCACATTTCAGCAGCACTTGCACAAGTAGGACTGCACTACACAAGCACCATGCAGAGGAATGTTCACAGTAACAGCTTCATGACTTCACCCTACAAAGAGGGTACACAGCTAGACCTTGCTTGAACACTGTCACATCACCTATGTATGATACTTCTTCTTTTCCAACCACTGACTCAAGAAACTGCAAGCTGTAAGTCAGATCTTCACTGCTTGTTTCTTCAGTGCTGTTGTGGTCATGGGGACGCTTAGGATGCTTCCATGGGTGGATGTTGTGCATGTGCTCAATGCATAGTTGGAAGGAAAGTGCTTTGCCTTCGGATGGTGTATTCTGGATATCACCAGTGCTTGATGATGAAGAATGAGGCAAGTGACAACCAAAAGGCTTTGACTCTGCAATTGCTGCTTCTCCGTAACCCACAATCTGAATTGAGAGTTTTCGCCGATGAGGCTCTCCAGGGCGCTGCAGTGGAAGGAACAGCTTACACCAGTCTTTGAATTCCTCAAGGGTCAATGTTTTCAGAAAGTCAATTTCTCGCTGCAGACGATCAAAGAGGTAATCGAAAGCAACTATCTCTCCCCAGTGCCTGTCAGCTTCTTCCTGCAAATACAGGTCAGAACAGCTCTTCTGTTTTATCAGCGACGAAACTTGCGTGGCAAACTCCTCCTGGGTGAGCTCAGAAATTTTTTTAGCAAACATGGAAAGAAACAGCTCGATCTGTTCATCAACGTATGAGCAGGCAAACTTTTCAGCAGAACAACACACTCCCACAGTAAACCCAACAATACCATTAGTGTTCCGATTTGAACAGTTGACATCATATCCAAGTTGTGATTTGGTTCTCAAGATGTCAAAGCATGGCTCCTCCATGAAGTCGATCATTAGCTCTGCAAGTGTATGCTGCTTAACACTTCCAGGACCGAGCTGATAATAGTTGACAATCATTGAGTTGTGGTCTTCAATGTTAAATGATGCAACTCTGCAATAATAATTTCCAAGTGGAATTTGCATCACTCTAGAATCTGGTATCATGCAAGGTGGAAGAGGTGTGCAACTCAGCTTCTCAACGGCAAGCTCAGCCAAAGCAATAGCTTCCGATGCAGTAAGGTTTCCATGAACAAGGCCCTCAAGAAAGAGCTGCTTCCTGAACTGCTCCACAAAACACAGCAGAGTAGAGACAGTTGCGTCCTTGATGACCATTCGCTTTTCTATGTTTGACCAGTGACACTGTTGAAGAACAGAGAATCGAGTGTCTGTGCAAAGGTGTGCCGGCTTCATGAACAAATTGTAGTACCGCTTGTGCAGATGCTTTCTGATGTTATCAAAGAGCTCTTGTTTTACTTCAAAATAAGCTAGATGGTGCAAGATAACATCGAAGAGTAATGGCAACTTCTCATTGAAGCCCAGAACCTTTATAATGAGCCCATTCTCATTAACTGATATAGTGAAGTCCAGGGCTGCGCACACAGCTGCGTTGGTTTCTTGACTCATGTTTTGGAGTAATATGTCGCAGAGTAGGTCCATAAGGACAGCATTTTCAGCAGAGATGTACATAACTGGAGATATGAGCTGAAAGTACACGCAGGCTTTTGGCACATTAAATTTAGTGTCCTTCTTGTACCACAGGCGATATCGCTGGTCCTCATGCAGTTTGATCGGCAAATCTGACTGGTGCTCGTTCCCCTCCTTGAGAGAGAAGTCAGAGGCAATATACTTGTTTCGCTGAGGTACCTCAAAGTATGGGTCAGGCACAATGTTGGACCAAGCCGAAAACCACTCTTGTGGAACCTCCTGTGTGCAGTATGGAGTCTCAAGGTATGGTTCTTTCAGGGAGCAGATGCCTTGCTTTTGGTAACGACAAGAGATGATCATGATGTTAGCTTTGCAGGGAACAAGTTCATCCAGGCACTTTTGAATCAACACAGGGTCATACTCAAAAAGGCATGTTTCACCAGATAGATAATGCTGTGGTGGATAAAGTTGCATGTTTGCACACAGACGTTCAACATAGTCCAATGGACTTTCCTCTTCACACCAGCGAAAGTTGTTGTCAGCAACTGTTTGGATTTCTTCAAAGATGCTCTTAACAGGCCCTACTTGCCTAGCCATGGCTACAAAAGAAAAAACAGCAGTAAGCACTTCTTCCACATTTTTCAGGCCTTCTTCAGTGATGGAGATTGTAATGTTAAATAAGGAGCAAGTTGTGTTGTGATGAAATCCAGATCCTTCATTGCCAGCTACAAGGCCAAGGGCCCACGATCTCTCTCGTAGGTAGGCCAATATGCTGCCAACACCTTCATGTCCTACAACATAAGAAATATATTCTAACGGCTTTGTTTTGTACTCGTGAAGCAAGGATGGCAAAGCCCAAGTGATAGACACACGGTTGACTTTCTTCACTGGCTGCACTTTATACAGTTTGGTGAACTCTTCCACCGGAAATGGCTCAGAAATGGGAAAGCTTATAAGTTCCTCCGAAGGTGTCCGCGTTGGCATTGCGGAAAATATCTCTTTGACCATATGCTCGAGATCATCCAAGGAATGCCTTGATTGCACAGCGAGTGTCATTTGTGATGGGCGGTAGTATTTTTCAAAAAATGTACGTAGCGCCGCATGAACATCTGTGCCATCCTTTTCTGGTACGTTTTTCAAAGAATTTGTGTTGCCCCACATAAATTTTTTCATGGGGTGTCCTTCATAGGCAATGCTACCAAGTAACTGCTGGAGACGACAAGTATCGGAAGGAAGCACCAGCTGAAATTCATTGTCAATGGCTTCCAGTTCCCTTTCCATGCTTTCTTTTCTTAACAATGGCGACACAAAAAAATTGGCAAATATGTCCAGAGCTCGATGCAGATGTTTCTGGTGCACTTCCATCTTGTAGACTGTCCTTTCGCATTCTGTGTAAGCATTGTCACTGCCTCCATGTTTGTTAAGAAAGGCATCAAAGTAATTCTCTCGTGGGTACTTGGCGCTGCCCATAAAGACCATATGCTCAAGAAAGTGTGCCAGCCCTTGTAACTGATCGGGCTCATGGAAGCTTCCCACACCAACACACAGAGCAGCAGCGGCCATTTTTTCTTTCCTCGCATTACTCTGCTGCTTATTATCTGCCCGAGAATGGTGTCCAGACTGAGCATCACTTTCGGCTTCACTTTCACTGCCCTGACAACTTACGTCGTCATCACTCATACTCTCGTCGGAAGTGTCGTCTGAAAACGGACACTCCGACGACTGCGGCCGGCTTGATGACACAGAGCAAAGCTCAGCATTCCTTTCTGGCGGTTGGTCATGAGTACCTTTTGCTTGCGGAGGGTCCTCGTGTTTGGTGGCATTCAGGTAGTTTGCTATCGAAGAAGCAATGCTAATCTTAGGAAGCGCGGCCACTTGTGCGGCCTCAAAACAATTTTCTGGTAGCTCTTCTGCAACGGTCACGCAGTCATGGCTCATCTTCTTTGAACTCGCTGGCGATGACGAGGATGAAGAATGTCTAGACGAAGAGCAAGACATTGGAGAATGTGGACGCGTTTTGTGGTCTGAAACCAGCAGTGCGGTGAGGCCATTTTCCAGGGTAATCACCCGGTACTCTCTGATATCGTTAGGAGACTTGATAATGTCATCCATTGTAACACCCCTTTTGATGGATTCCGCAAGACTCTTCGATGAGCAGTTGCGCCCGCTTGAAATCTCTTTCAACAAAGAAAATTTACAATGTCCATGTCCATGCTGAAGAACTAAAGATGTAGCGCTGGTAAGAGTCTTATTAAGAAGTATTCGTAAACGGCACAAAGCTGCCACGGTGCACTCGACAACACAGAACCAGTTCCGCACCTGATCGTAAGGGCCAGCAGTCCATCAATCCGTCCTCATTCATGCGATCGAGACGATGAACACAGTTCACATGCTCATAAAATGTGACTTTTCATGTCGAACAGCAGCAGCATTTTTAAGCGAACACACGCGGCATCGCAACCACGAATCGTAACAGAGACCGACAACCCAACACCGGCTCTGGACTGACGTTGGCTTTAGCTGGCTGCTGCCTACTCTAGGATTGGCTCTGGGGTTGGCTTTGAGCTTTGTCCTGCCACATGACCTAGCAGCCTGCGCGCTGGATTTGAACAGCGCTCTGAGAAGTCGGCGAGGCGCGGCCAGCGCGGCCGCGATCGAGGCTTTTAGCTCTTCTTTTTAGGTCTAATAGTCTAAATGCGATTTCGTAGCAGTTGGCACTAATTATTTCCAGTGACGTAAATGTGGATCCTCAAGTCTGAGGCTCGTTCAAAATCAATTGTCCGTTTGTGTTACGTTATACTCCAGCAGGAATATCCTCATTGCCTGCATATTCGTTTTTCGAGTACATCGGGCGGATCCGATCACCGTGTTTTGAAGCTGTACAGTTAGTGAGTGTTTTTGCTGAAGGTACGTGTGACGGAGCATTCTTCTGTGCATTGTGATGGAGCTGGTATTTGCCTGACGGCCTGTTCACTGCCGTTGTACCGGCGTAGGCATCAAATAGATTCGACATGCCTTTTCCCATGATTGTGAGATAGCATCTAAAAAATTAGCTGATGGAGGCCTTTTTGCTCTTTTTTGACCGTAAAGAGAAGCTAGGCCGGGTACAATAATTAAGCACTCGATGCCCAGTACAGATCAAGGTAATTAGATTACGAGACATGTTTACTAAGTGCGAAGCGAAGGCTCCGAGCGAATGCCTATCTCTGCTAGGTCGTGTCGCCTGCCGCCGTTACTTGCATGCGACCTGGTGAAAGTGACAGCGGTGATTGCTGTCCGCATCCGAACGTACCGACGTCGATCTGTGCCATTTGTGAGAGTGGGGAGATTTAAGAATTAATCGGCGAATTTCTCTTTGCAGCTCCTGGAAGTCGCGAAAGCTGAGCTCTATATGTACGTGTAGCAATAAGCAGCACGGCGAGTATGACTTTAGCCACGGGCCTACAGCGACGTCCGCCGTATATCTTAATGAGAATCGCTGGGAACGCTGGACGTATCGTTATATATAGACGCTTGGTATAATAAAAACTAAATGGTTCTATTCGGGCCCATAACAGTAGGTCAACTGATCAGCATGGCACGTTTTGAGTGGAAACAAGGTTTGTGTGTGGTGTCAGCTGGGATCGGTTGGGATTTGTCAGATTAAACTGCCTATATTTTCAGTTGGTGCCAGTCAGAAGCCTGCAGACTCTTCCTGGCTATGATTGCATACGTGTTACGGCTCCTGCTGGGATTAGTTCTGCTTTTATATAGAACCTGCACCTCTTAAAGGGATCTGTCAGCGTACGTGAAAAATAAAATAAAGACCAAAAGCCAACTAGCTGAAAAGAAAGAATGTATTGCCCAGACGTGACAATAACGCGAGAAACCTCTCTTAAATTTTAATTTCTGCCTTTCGAAAGCTTCGAGAATCCACCTTGCAGACAATTCCAGATATAGCCATTGCTGATTTGATCACTGAGACGGAGGCACCCACGTGAAACCCACGATGTACTATTTTCTACTTTATTGCTGTGTGTGTTCAGGGAGCCATTCAAAAATCTACCCTTTTTGCTCACTATACCTCTGCTCAGATTAAATATTAAAGAGGAGGCGTCCAGATAATCAGTTTTACGCTGCATTGGCCGATTGGCGCTTGCATCATAGAATCCGATACATACATATATATTTTCATAGAGCGCCCTGACGCGTGCACGTCGCGCGGATTTCTCGTGTACTGAGATTTTTTTGCGATGCTACACAACCACGCAGACAACGCTAAGGCATCCTGAAAATGTCCTGAGGATGTCTCCACTGGGATGTTTGGTTGTCCTTGAGATGTCTTTAATCCGAAGCCCTTGACTACGTGTCTATAAGAAGTTGTCAATGACACAGTTCGTTTAAGCGAGGCAAAATAGTTACTTATTACACATTTAAAATCTTTTCTCGCAGTAACAGCGGGAGTTTTAATTGCTATAAAGGTTATAAATTCATGTTCAGTGTTTGAGAAATGCATGCGCACTGCGTTTATCCGCTGCAAGCGTAAGGAACATGGAAATCATTCACTTTAGCTAAGCGGGTGTTAAAGGGTCCCTGAAAAGGGTGCTTGAGGTTGTCTATAAAATGCTTGCATCATGTAGAGTACAGGCCAACGAGCGTTCATGCCGCGTACAAGACCTCAAAATCAAGCCGATAATTTGCAATACAATTTTATAATCTCCCGCTTCCGTGCCTAGCGGCGACCTGCGGTGCTGGGCTTTCGCCCGAATACGCGCTCGTTACGTCAGCATCCGCGCTGGTTACGTCAGCAGCGGACTGCTAGCACTGGTTCTCGCGCGTCGGCAGCCGGCGGAGGGGGCGAGTGCGAGGGGCCGGTGGAGGAGCGCCGACATTTCAGCGTGCAAAAAGTAACGAGAGGAGAGGGAAAGGCGCGAAGACGCGGAAATTCAAATTTGAACTACAGATAACTCAGCTTCCACAAAACGCATCTAAAAAATTCTTGCTGGAGGATCTTTGTGAATTGGCGTCCTTTAGCATCCTAGGTACACCACATCTTTGTTGGGACCCCCTTTCACAGCCCCTTTAGTGGCCGAGACACAACGTTGGAGGACGGCCGCGGGGAAGCCGGCCCTCCACACGTATTGCGTCGGGAAGACAGAGATCAAGGAGGAAAAAAATTACGAGAACTCCGTAGGAAGTTTGCTGCTTTTAAAGCGAAAGCTTACTAGCTACGTCGAGCCAAGGTCATTGGCGTGGTACAATTGACCTTCAAGTGGAGGTGTGTCAGCCACGTGACGTACGTACCACTTGACTCGCCGCAGCTGCAGCCGCGCGCCCCTCGCCAGCTGTGTCCACTAACCATGTGACTCACCGTTCGTTTGAAAGGGAGACGGCGTCGATCTCGCGTGCATGCATACACACTGCCGCCTCTCAGTTTCTCGCTAATATGGGTGAAGCGAGTCGGCCGGGACCGTCCACGCCGTCGGGACGGTCTGGTAGACGACGGGCTGAGTCTGATCATCCGGCTGACGTTGCCAATCATGCTAATTATTTAGCTAGAGGTAGTGAAGTTAAACGTGCCAAGCTAGCGGCAGTCACCGACGAAGAGCTGTAGCGTAGACTCTTTCAATGACGGTTGAAGGATGCCGAAAGTCGGCAGCGAAGAGGAGGCAGCCGCTGCTGCTTCTGCCTCCGCCACGACTTCGGCGACGGACGAAGAGGTTGAGTCTAAACTGGCTTACCAACACAGCATAACAACGCATAACGAAGCTTTCGCTTGCTTAACCGGGCTTAGCCGAGATATAGCCACCATAGCCGAGGTAAGCCGCAGCCATTTTTTGAGGCACGCGCTGGAATGCTACGCACAAGGCTTTGGTGGGCGAAACGCAGCGGGCGAAACGCAAACGGAACAGACGTGACGTGTGTGGTGTGCCGACAAGAAGAGTCTGCAGAACACGTAGTTCTGAACTGTCCTCCGGTGCTCCTGCCTCAACTTCCCGTTGGAATGTCGTTTGAGCAGGAACTTGGTTTCCCGCGCTCCTGCCACAAGATGGCAGTTTGGCTGCCACTGATACGACGGATATCGGAGGGCCAAATGCTATGGCTGGTGCGGTGGAAACAACCAAGCGTCGACTGAAGTTGTGAAGAAAAATCTCCATTAAGACTAAGAAGACTGTAGGGCCTCCTATAAAATAGGCTGGGACACTTACGGGGATTTTTTTTTTTCGTAAGAACCGCTAGATTCAAAGTAAAAGCTACATATCCAAATCCAAACCCTTCCCACGCGTGCACGCATGCGTCACGTATGCCAGCCTCAGAAGTTTCAGTTTTCAATAGTTGCGCGTTCCAGCATCACGCGGAGTCCTGTGGGCGGTACAGTCTAATGGATAGATTGACCCGCGCTGGAAACCGTTGTGATTAATAAGAGTCACGGCGCTTTTGCAGCGCGCGCTGTCACTTGAGTCCACCATCAGTGGCGCGTTTACTTTCGGAAATGTCGCAGGGAATGGACCATATAGCCGTTGCAGATAACGTTTCGTCTCAGGTAAGGGATTCGCCAGCGCAAAATAAAGCGCTGTAACTGTCAGTTGTGCTTTGGAAACGGTGCGAAAGAACCGATGCGTAATGATGTCGGTTGAAGTCAAATTCAAATTTCTGTTATTTTCACGTGTGTACTTACATGTTTCAGGCTGATGAAATAGAGGCACTGAGTGCAATATATCAAGAAGACTGGAAGGTTGAAGATGCTGCGAAACGGGTCTACAAGATAGAATTGTGTAGCGAAGCCAGTGGTGACAAGCTGAGTTTCCAGGTAATGTGCCACCTTCCAGAGTATTTTTTTCTCTTCATGATTGGTTTAATCGGCAGGTTACACTGCCACCAGAGTATCCTTCGGAAGCACCGCCGTTCTACGAAATAAGGTAAGCACATGGAAGCTTACTGCAGAAAAATGACATGCATGTTAGTTGATATAGCTGCATGGTACATATGCCGTTCAAAACTCAGCTGGCAACGCCGCAGCGAACAGTTTAATGTAGACGCTGTGTACCTGTAGTGTCATTTTTACCTGTGCGTGTGCTTTTTCAGCGCGCCATGGATGAGCCAAGAGAGAAAGGCAAAGCTTTTGGCTGACCTGGATGATCATTTCTAGTATGTTGCCATTTATAATACTGTTTTGCAAAGTGTGTTAGTGTGCATGTGTACATAAGTGCTGAAACATGCAAAATTCGCTGTGTTAGCTGTTTACTCTGGGGCCTCTCACAATTTCTGTGCTGAGGGAGTTGCATGCTTCGGGCTTCTTTTTTATGGAGTGTGATGCCGTGAAAATTTATTTGTACTGTTTGAATCTGGTGACTTATTTTGTGCTTCCTTTTTTGTGTGTTTGTGACCTGTTTACCTTTTTTGTGCTTTTGAGACATTTAGAAAGCCCTTGTCACATCTAGTGTCTCCTTATCTTCTTAACAGCAATCACATGGGGGAAAGCATCATCTATGACTGGATCGAGATTGCTCGCAAAGCAGTGCGTGCAGATCCTGTTGAGCGGAGATCAGCGTGTGCCAGTGATGATGAAACACCGGAAGTGGTTGAATCATTTCATCTGCTGGCGATGCAGCCAGACATTCCATCTCCTCGTACGGTTTAAACTTTTGTTTCTATAATGTATACCAGAAGCACTGGGTTTAGCTCTCCAGCAATGGGAGAACCCACATTTATGAACTTGCAGTAATTGCTAGCGCTTTTTAGTGACACCATTAGCATCCTCCTTTGTTGAAGCATTCTGGTTACTGGCTGGACCGTGTGCTTCCTCTGAAGGTGGCATGATTTTTCAAGTGCCAGTGCGTTCCACTATGCAGCGCAGCTGCCTCACAATGCATTTAACAGCTACACACAAAATACAGGACACTACTCTAATGGCACAAATTTACATGTGCCTCTCGCAGTATCATAATGCAGCTAGGATTTGAATTGCATTGAATTTTTGATGGCATCTTCCAAGCCCATGCATTAGTTGTATGTAGTGGGCCAAATGTTTAAAGAAATGAAAATGTAGCAGTCGATCTAGGACTTCAGAGATTCTAGGCAGTAACATTTTCAGTAATAAGATGCATTCACACTTGCAAGTAACAAAGGGCATGAGCCAGCTGCGATTTGCAACCAAGGAGCATCTCTACAATATACCAATGTTCACACTTCCAGGTGGGTCACTTTCTGGAATGGTCTGTTCGGAATGAGAGTTGTCGGTCTTTACCATTGGTTTTGACGTTACCAGCAACAAGAAGCCAGGCGTAGAACTACCTCCACATTACTTCCGAGGTGCCACTAATTGGTTTAGCGGATTTACAACTCTCACCACATAGCTGGAAAATCGAGCAGCATGCGACCATCCTGCGCGTGACGCTTTTAGACCAAAATGGTCACAAAATCTTCATGGCTCGCAGGTGTGAATGTGCCGACATACTTTTTCACATTGACTGTGTTACTCATAACAGCTTTAGAGTATTGGGTTGTCAAGAAAGCACTTCTACTTAGGCCATTCATTCGCTGCTTTGAGGCCATTAAAATGACACTTATTTGAATTCAAACACTTGGATTGAAAGCTGCATTACCATTCACAGAATGACCATGCAATTCTTGTGAGCTACTTGGCTGTCGGTCTCACTAGTAGGTCTTGAAATTGTGTTAGGTCCGAGATTGACTGGCATAGAACTCAAAACTGTTTATTAGGTGAACCTATGCTCATGAAAGAAGCAAGGAGACTCAGCAGTGGTAATATGGCAAGTCTGACAGTTGTCAGATTCAGGATGGCAATGGCTGTCAGCTACGCCATGTTTATGTGAGACTGGGAGCTTTTCAGGTTATGCGCTTACATCATAAGCAGCGCCTAGTGGCATACATCAGATAACTTGTCTTGGGTCTTGAATCAAAAACAACGTGCTATGCTTTTTAAAAGCTAAAGCATAAAGCTAAAAATGAAAGCACTTTGTGTCAATACTTCTTGAAAAATTCCTTGTACCTAGAAGGGAGATTCTCATTGAGGTGTGAGAGACTTGTTACAATGACACTTCATTAGGTAACAAACTCATGCAACAAACATCATGAGTTCTACTGTTTGTGTGTATCGGATAATGCATTTAAGCCACTAAAACCTTTTATCACGAACCATGTGCTAGTACATAACAGTAGATGAATCATTTTCTCAAGCCTTTCCTTTCACTGTTTTATTTCAGCCGTAGATTTCAGAGGGAGCCTGAATGTCTTTCACGGTGACATACTGGAAGATCGTAGAAGTGTATTTCAGGCTCATCTTGCTGAAGTCCATACTGTGAGAGAGGTGCGTAACATGCTAGTGCATAGTATTTGGTAATTTTTCATGCCGCTCTACAAGTGAGTTTTGCATTACTGCAAAATAAGTGTGGTCGTTCATCCATTGCATTTTCTGCAGGGATACTGTGCCACCGTTTTTGCAGCAAAATAATGTGCAGTTTGGTACACAAACTGCCCACGATTATTGTAGATTTAGTTGCATGTTGACACTGCACAGTGCATTTGTGTGGGTGAACCCCCCCGCTAGCAAAACTGCAAGTTGAAAAGACAAGAAAGAGCTAGCTTACTTGCGAGTTGACCTAAGCATGTGCTGACTTGTTATTTCATTTTTGTAATTAAAGTAGGGATCATCCTGTTTTGAGCTTGAGCTGCACTTATGTGGTTATGGTAGATTCAAGGCCCGTCTATTTTTCTTAGAGGCTCTAGTGTTTTAGTCTTTGAGTAAGCTTTCTGTTATTTCTTTGCAAACAGTGGAATATTTTTACATTCAGCATATACTGCAACCATTGAATGTGTTCTGACCTGTTTTTCTTGGCAATCTGATTGCACAGGTATAATCAGTTAAGCTTCTTGAACCATGTGCTTAATAAATCCAAATTATGCACATGTTGTAGCTGGAGAGTGAGGCTGTATCATTGCTGGCCTGATTTTTGCTATGCAATTCCATCCCAAGTGATCCAGTGTTTCCTAGAAATAGCTGTCGCATACAATTTTTTCCATCAAAAAGTTAGAATGACACAATTTGCTCAGTTGCCATTTCTTACAAGTAGATAGATTGATCTGGTGGCTTAACTAAATGTTATTTCAAATATTGTTATGTAAAAAACAAATCTTTCACATAAGGTTCATAAGTTTATATTAAAAAAAAAATATTCTCAGTAGTCTTGCTGTGAAAACTTTCGCTACCGTTCTCTTAATGTGTCAGGTTTTTGAGGGCCAAAGAGTGCCCTTGGTGGTTAGAAAAATTCAAAGTAAACGGCACAGAGAACCTTAATAATTCGCCTAATCATAAGGTAAAACTCAAAAGGGTATTTTAAAAGAGTTTTTTTTAAGTTCTAGTCTGCGGTATTTGTGTACAAATGTCAAGAAGCCTATTGAATATAGCTCGCATGTAAGTTGCGGTTATTGTAGGTGGATCCAAAGTGGTGACCCCTTGCTGCTAACAACTGAAAACATACTAAGCGAGTAATTCAAATGAAGGTGGCTCAAAGCCACACCAAGTTCTGGTGTCCTGAGCATTGCATGCAGAGACAATGAACTTCGAAGGAGACTGTTGTGTGTTGCACAGATCATTCCAGAAAGGTATTGGTAATCTGAGAAAGAATAACGTGTGATGGGTGAAACTGCAATGTGGTCAATACTCATGCAATAAAACTCACTTGTAGGATTGCACTTGAAGCAAAGCAAGTGCGTGCTTTAGGCACTTATTGTGGGGTAAATGCACTGTGCTAAAAGCCATATTTGTATTAGAGACCTTGAAATAGGGAAGAGTATGGATATGGTTCTGCACCAACTTTTATGTAAGGAAATCCAGAAATGCTGATTACAAAGTAGACAGTACTGTCTTCCTCTACACCAAGTTGGTGTTGATGTAAAATTCAAAAAGCAATTTCTTTCATTTAAAGATAACTTTTTCGAACTTGGCGCATGGTTAGCTGTGGTGGCAAGCACATAAGTGCCATTTAGGTTCTTGCTCCAACAACCAAGGGCAGTTTTTGTTCCTCAGAAACCGAATTTTTGTGAAAACGGTATTTATATTTTACATCAACTCTACTGGGAATATTAAAACAATATCAGAATGCAGCTGTCTTGTGTGCCTGTCAGGCAGTGTAATCTGTGTGCTTCAAGTTATCAACGTTGTCTGAATAAAAAATTTAAAAAATTCAATTTTTAGTTCTAATGTTTGTCACACAGCAGCTTTTTGTATCATAGCATTTGAACTGAAATGTAGTTGAGGAGTTGAATCAGCCTGTTGGCTAGTAAGAAATACCATTACAATGATGCTATCATGCTGTTTTTTTTTTCTGGGGAGGGGGGGTTCTTCTTATTACAGGCCTTGTACTGGTTATCACAAAAGGTGAAAGGCTTTCGAGATAACTAGTAAATCCTGAATGGCAAAAACAAACCAGGAAATGCCATTTTACAGTACTGCCAAAAAGAGTTTGATGTTCAAGAAAAAAACACTGGATTACTTGGCATAGAATGACCCTGCTGTTTTTCTTATCACATTACTAGTTTGAAAACCTCCCTTTTTGTGACAATGTGCCTGTTAAACCTTTCAAAGGTTGAACAAGTCCTGGATGAGTTGAAGACTAACAAAAAAATAGCAGAAGCCACCCACAACATTTGGGCTTATCGGTACGTAGGCTCTTAATTCCTTGCATTGTTGAAGCTTTCTGTTGTTGCAAATCATTTGCCCCATCTCCTTTCTTAGCATTCTGCAAACAGAGCCCCGCACCGTATTGTGCAAAGATAGCGAAGATGATGGAGAGACATACGCAGGAAATCGCCTCCTTCATTTGTTAGATGTAAGTTCTACTCTTGTGCTTTGCATCTGAAACAAGTATTCTGGTGCACTGCTGACAACAAATGGACTGTGATTATGCAGGTGCATGGCCTTTCGGTACACGTTGCACTGTGGTAAAGCTTATGTGCTTAATTTAAGAATGGTCAAAAACCCTATGCTGATGGTGCAGTAGTTTTCCAGCACCCTGTCGCACAGTACTGCGTGCACTTACGTTACTTCACTGAATGCTACCATTTTAGAGCAATTTGTGCTGTCACACATTGATACAGTTTTATCATGGCGCCATATTCTTTATTTTGGTTCGGCTGCACACTTACAAAGAAGTGGATCAGCTTAGGTATGCTCTACTGCAAGGGTTTCTCAAACTGTTCTCAAATGGAACCCTCGGGTTTCTTGAAGTGCTGTTCAGTTCCCCAAGCATCTAAACTCGTGCATGCTCATTTCATTTTGGGACTAACTGTAATATAGTTGCTTGCAAAAGGTTGTTTCGCTCCAAAGCCAGTGGATATTAATTGAATTAGGCCATTTCTTGTAGGGGCTGTGCATCTGCATGCTTCTTTTTTTTTTTGCATGCGTGTTGGGGGTGGGGAGCAGAATGGGAGCCGAGACACGCAAGGTTCCTCATTACCTTTTGGCAGCCGTCGGGGTTCTTGGCAGCTAAAGAGATTGAGGGCCCTTGCTCTAATGTCATGCCCGAGTGGTTGCATTTCACACTATAGTATCTCTCAACAGCTCTTGGTGTTCTCCAGGCTTCCCATGCAGCATTTTGTGTGTGCAAGCACAATTTTGGAATGGGATGCATGCTTATGGCAGGTGCGACTTATCAGACACCGAGTTTTGTTTTGTTCTGTTTGGCTACACTAGTCCTCTGATATAGACTCTTTGCATCCCTGTCATAGTAACACATTGTTAAGGCTCCTTTAGTTCCCTCTAAAACTATTGCTTGTGCTCCACACCAACAGATTCTCGATGTGAAAAATGTTCTCATAGTTGTCACTCGTTGGTATGGAGGCATTCACCTGGGCCCAGATCGCTTCAAGCACATCAACAAATTGGCCAGAGATCTCCTTGAACAGTGTGGTTACATCAAAAAAGAAATGCTGACACCAGATTCCAAATCCAAGGCAAAGCAGAAGAAACCAAAGGGCAAGAAAACCTGACAAGCACTTTTGAATGCATGCTCTCCCAAGTGAAAACTAGTGCCAAGCACTGCCACTGCCATTGTTCAGTTCAAGAAAAAGACCTACGCAATGCTCTGCTGTTGAAAACAGACATTACTTAGGAGAGATTCTTTTCAGTTCCTAAATAGGTTCACTGTGAAATTCATGCCATGCATCCAGGCTTATTTTCTGGAGATTGAAATCCCAAGCTGAGCTACCTAGTCTTTCAGCAAAATTTTCAGAGAAAGTACCAATAATATTTTACATGTATATCAATAATAATAATCCTTAAGCACAGCTTATGAGTTAAAGCAAATTAATGTTGGAGCCCTCATTAAGGCACTTTTTACAACATTAATGGCTTATGCAAATGTGAAACACTTGTGTACAAGTACTCATCTTACTCTCATGTCAATTATGTTGTTGTTGTTGTTAGCCTATCAAAAAATGGCACATACCCACACTGGGGGATCGGCCTAGAATCGGGTGGCTATTCACCTGAACGCAGTTAATAAAAAGGAAAAGCACGTGGGAGCGCAACACCGGTGAATTCTTCGTCATGAACAGAAAAGGGATGAGAGTTTTGATTTTAAAGTTTTAAGAATAATAATAAAGAGAGGGATTAAATAATAATGATTTAGTCAAAATGTAATAATTGATAGAAAAGAAAAGTTTGAACACTTAGCAAGGCAGACGGCGAGATTCTATCAGGAAATTTAGAACAGCGGTACAAACAGATCTGTGGCTGAACCCAAATGTGGTGGCGCCAAATGACAGCAAGAGCGGGCTGCTCAAACTAAGGCCAAGATGCTGCAAGGGCTCCTCCAGCAACCTTTTTCTCAGAGAGGTGAATCGGCGGCAATACAGCCTAAAATGTTCTATAGATTCAGGCTCACGGCAAAATGCACAAAGGTGAGAGAGCGCCAAACCCGACTTGTGTAAATAGAAATTTAGAGGGGGGATGCGGCAGCGCAGCCTCGTCAGTGATACTTCAAGCTGCCGAGAGCAACAAATTTTCCTGTTCCAATAATATGTAAGGTGCTCATAATCCGCCGATGTTAAAAGTGATGTGTCTTTCATGCCTGTCAGGCAGAGGCAGGAAACTGTTTACTGTGTGTAGCATTGATCATTGCAAACACAATATCCTGAAACTCAAAAATGGTTGTGTACATTTTCAACACATTATAAATGATAAAACACTTCAACTGTCAGCTTTTCTGGAATTCTGCACCTCATGCATGCAGCATAATTTTTCTCGGCAATTCTGTGACACATTACAACAACTTAGCAGTTTGTCTGGTAATAGGTGAAAGTGTATTACTGTAAACATGTTTTGTGTACAGTTAAAGCTGCGTAGGCAGAGCCCACATGTTTTTAACTATGCCACATATGGAAAAAAAAAGGTTTTTAAATTTGCTCTAGCATTGAGAAAGGCATCGAAGATGTTCCATAACCATAAGAGCTTGGGGATGGCTAAACGTCTCCAAACATGTTATACCCATGGAGGAACCTGTTTTTTTTTTTTATGGAAGGTCGGATGCTTGTCCACATGTAATTTTTCATTGTCTTGTCATTGAAGTGTGTAGCCTCACGATTAAGCAAAAAATGATTGTGTTGCCAGCAATAGCTGGCTGCACCAAATTGGTATTGTGACATGGTTTTTGAGGTACGCAACTGCAGCACCCAACTCTCTGCGGATTGTAGACAGGACAGAACTTGCGAGAAAATTGTGTCACAGCTGCACTGTTGTTACCTTACCGATCGAATTTGCAGGATTAAATGTTTAGTGTGCATAAAATGCAATAGAAAGTTCCGTTCTTTTTGATGCAACAAGGAATGTTAAACTATTTTTTCCTTTCTCTCTTCTGGAGCAGGTTGTCTATGAGAGTAAACTAATGCCAGCAAGTCTGTGATGCCGAATTTTGCAACGATTTTATATTATGCAATACAAGATTCAACTTTTTTTTTGTATTCCTTTGATACTGGCTTCGTGTACACTGTATTTCAAGGGAATCTTACCTTCCTCATGCAACAGCCTAGCTGAAATGGTTTTCATATGGATTTACATGTAGGTTTGGACATATTCAGAAAATGCAGATAACGTTTTGTATTTTTTTTTTTTGCAAGCTTGCACCTTTATCCCATGCTGCTGCCAGTGTTCGAATGCTAGAGCAATAGCACCTGCAGGGCTCTTCTATTCAGTAAAATTTGACTTGATTACACTTTTACAGGAAGGATTGAAAATGACATTGCTTATTTTATAGTTGTAGCACAGTGCTTGTTCTGACACTGAACAGTTTCTGAATTGAAACCTTTTGGTCTCATGTTTGTCACATCTAATTGCTTGTTTGCAGATTAAATAGTTTTAATACCCGAATGAGGAGGTAGCCTATGCCAGGTGCAGGGGTTGTATTTTCTAATATCTCATTTTCATCTCGTTAGGTGTGCCATCGGTCATAGTTTCTTGGTGATGTAGACTGTGGCAGATGACGCCAATGACCAGAAGCAGAGAGAATGAAATGGTGCAAAATACGGCCCCTGGTGTCATTGAAGTGAGGCATTTCTACTGTTTTGAACCACGGATTACATAAAACAGCACTGTCCTTTTTAATCATGTGCTATCAACAGCTCATATATCATTCATGGTGTAGCTAGCTTGCGTGTGCCGCCTAGTTCAGTGCTCTTTGTGGTGGCTCTGTTCAAGCTGTCTCTTAGTAGGCAGCATATCTACTCTACTGTTTGCATTTGTTTGTGATGTGAAGTTTAGAGGCCATAGTCATAGCTTTTCATGCTTGTCAAGTCCTGTGAAGTGGTGCGTATATTTTGATGTGTTGAGTACATGTTCAAACTTACCTTCTGGTCATATGTTGTGCATGCAGTGCGATTCTCTGCATCACTGCACTTCACTGGTGGCCATTTAGCTGTCAGAGTGCCTCATATGGTAAAGACATCTCATAAGCCTTTTACTGTTTTAAGTGTGGTAGCAGCAGAGATTGATGGACTGAACCACTAGCTTTGAAAAAGTATTTATTGCAGACAATCACCGAAAAAAAAAAGGGTGGGCTGCATTCCCAGCTACATTTATTCTTGTCAGAACAAAGAACGCTGATTAAAAATGTAAATATAATATTGACAAATATTTTTCTGGATTCTGGCTGTGTGCTTATGTATTCAAGTTTGGCAGCTGTTAATTTTTTGAGCAGCGCCCTCTCATTTTTGATTCAAGTGAATAGCATTTGTGCATTTAAATAAGGGGCACTGCTCGAGTTCATTTCTACAAAACTGACAAAACAATAAAGGCATCAAAAGTCTGGCATATCTCTTAGTGTGCTCATTTCACACACTGATCTGCTCAATACCATCACCCAGTGCGTGTCTAGTTGCCTTTACACTGAATGATGGTGAGAACCACTCCTTTCTAAGAAGTATAGCATGTCCATCCTGTGCGAATGAGAAACCTACGTACACAGGTTATAAATTATAAAAGCAAAAATACATTAAATGGTATTACCTCATGAACAGTAATCTGTGCATTTGCATGAGAATAACTTTTGCTCACTATAAAAAACTACTTGGTTCTGCCTTGCACAGGCGGCTTACAATTAGCACATTCATGAAAATAGGACGAGTTCAAAAACTCTTAGCACAGCTCCTTTGTATGTCGGACTGTTACTGATGTATTGTTGCTGAAAAATGAAATATCCATACCTAAATAGACCTGCCAACGTCAGCTGCAGTACAGTTAAAAAAAAAAGGCTGAAGTGACCAATGCTGGCCCATGAAAAACAATGCAACACAGTCCACAAAAGCAAGCTGGTGAATGGTTTGGCTTTTCCTTTGCAAATGCCTTCATGACGTATCTGACAAGACACAGTAGTGATTTCCAGCCTGTTACCAAAAGTGAAAGTCAATGGCCCTTAAGCTGAACTGCAGCACCAATAATAGGAGTCTGCATAGTTGATGGCAAGTCTTATTTTTGCAACTGTTACAAGCTACTCCCATCAAGGCAGCACCTAGTACTGGAACGTACAGAAAAGGAGCTTGTATACACACAAGATCTTTTTAAGTGTACAGTGGTAAAGCTCTGCATGTGGCAATTCTGAATCACAGTTGCCTTTCCCTCACTACAGCAGCATACTTTTTGAAAAACAAGCCCTCAGTACACTTACAACTTGCACCTTAAAGCTTCCTTCCTGTGCGAAAAAAATAACTGCACATGCTCTTGCACTACTCTTCACGTGCTGTGTCCTTGTGCGTTGATGCCAAAAGGATTACAAGGCAAGAGCTTTGGGCAGTGTTGTCCCACAGGGCCCATCAAAATGGAATCTGAAAAAAAAAAAAAGACGAAATTAAAAGGTAGGATAGCTATCTTGCGACAAACAGCAGATTGTTTAAAGAAGGTACAACCAAAAGACTATGTTTAAAGAAGGTACAACCAAAAGACTAAACAAATGACACGAAGTTTTCCAGTTTTTGAACAGAGACTTGGTCAATGTCATTTATGGGTGACTGCCAAATTGGAAATAAACATTAAAAAAAAAAAGACAGCTAAAATATGTTAACAGTAAAAGGTTTCCAGCACAGAACACAGAAAATTAGAAGTATAAGATCTGACAAAAGAACTGATGTAATATAAAAAAATAGTAGGTCGGCATTTATCCACTATCAGTACTTCCAAACTAGATAGGTAATGGTACTTATAACGATGGTGGGAATGACCAAGAGCATTTTATAGCAGGCTTCGTAGCAGGCAAAGTTTGATTTGGAGCTGCTTCGTCGTGTTTTGTAACAGGAGCCCAACACTGAGAAATGAGGCAGAAATGCAATTAAATTGGATGTTTCACATAACTGGTGGCAATAGTCAAAAAATGACAATGTGCTACCTGCAGATCTGAATCAGTAGTGCAGAGTTGTAGGCAGCGTTTTGACCAGGTCCACATATTGTTCAATGCACCTTACTTGCCAATTGCTGAACAAAGGTAATTTAGCTAACTTTTGTATCGTTAACTTTGGTGCAAAACCTTATTTGTAACACGTGGAGAGAAAGTTGAGAAATGCTCATTTTAGTTTTGTACACTTTAAATTTAGTGCTTTCTTTATTTGAGCTTAATATAATGCCACGAGATTTGAAATGTATCATGTGACTGTCCACTCCCTCTTCACAACTTTAAGTGGCACCCTCAAACCTGTTCTGATTGAAAGAGATTGGTTAGGGAAAGCCGCAGTTAATAAACAGGCCACAGCGGTCACTTTGCTTTGATTAGCATTACGATGCTACAGAGGAGTGCTCACATTATGGTAGCCACCAAAGCCACCCTAACCACACAGCATAGCACAGATAATTTCCCACACTCGAATATGGCCATGCCTCTCGCGACGAAGCGTTCTGTCGCACATGCATAACGTTTGATTCAAAGAGCAGCGCCATTCCCCCACTCATGGTCTCAGACTTGCCAAGCGTGTAACACGTGCTTCACTGCTTCCTAAAATATTCAATTAAAGTGACGCTGAGGATTGAAAAGTTCACCTGTATCGACAGATTACCTTGTTCTAATGACAACGGCTTTCAGTGAGAACGGAGCTCTTATAAGCTAGAAAAGACAAAAAAAAACAATTACGAACATGTGTAGCCACCAAGGGCAGATTTCAAAACTAAACAGTGCGTCACCAGTTTTTTGGAGCGTAGATCCCAGAGGTTTGACTATACTGCCATATCCTTCAAAATAGTGACAACAGAGTTACCTCGTTTGGAGTATACGGGACGAGTTTGAATCGAGTGGCGGAAAAACAGTCCAATGCAATTTCCCAGGCAATAGACACATGTTCTGTTGTTGGACGAGCATTAACACACCCAGAAAGAGATTCGAGATTTACTGCAAACAAAAAAATATTCAGTGCTTTTGACGAGGAGACTCTGTTCGAATTATTTTCTTGCACTGACACTGTAATTCAAACTGTAATTATGAGGTTTAACATTCCAGTGCAGGGCTCCAGAATAATTTAGACCACCTGGGGTTCCTTAATGTGTACTGGTATTGCACAACACACAGGCGCCTTTGTATTTTGTATCCACTGAAACATGGCCGCTGTGGCCAGGATTGAACATGGGTATTCCAGCCCGACTCAGTAGCCAGGCATGCTAACCACTGAGCCACCATGGTGGGTTTATAATTCACAAGCTCACATGCCAGAGGACATCCGGTAAGAACACAAGCTCAAGATCCTTAGTGCACGATGTGGTCATGGTACGCCAACTCCACTCATTGTAAGTGCTTCAATATGAACTCCTATTTATATGAGCCGACTTCTACGCTGAGAGTTTGAACTATGTGGTTATACTGTGACTGAAGCAATTACTCATTAGCATCCATCCAAGGACTGCCATACAGCTAACAAAAAATGCCAAACAGATTTTACAGAAACCTCGCAGTTGACGAAAAATTCGTCCTGGTCCAGGGTCACAGTGAGCATGAATGAGGTCCGTGAAAGAGATGTCAGCTGTAACACGTGCGAAACCTTACTCAAGGGCAAACATTTACCCTACGGGACAGTGGATGCAGCTGCGCAAGCACTTTAGTATAAGGCTCTTCAAAAGCATTTTTTTTTGCATATGCACTCGCCATGTTCGTTCGGGCAATGCTGGCAGCGTCATGGAGGCAGACATGCAAAGTGCATGCATGCCGTGTACTAACAGTAGGCAGTAAAGGGCTAACAAGTGAAAGGGGGGGGGGGGGGGGGGATTTGGACTCCGTAGTTCATCTTTCTCGTCATAAACTGAGAGGAGAAACCAGACTCATGCGAAGTGATGAAGTCAGCACTGCTGTCGTTTCTTGTGTGCAGACTCATGCCTGCGCATTTTCAGCGGTTACCTGTGCCACCTCGGACTTGCCACAGTTCTTGGTGCGGAATGGCATTTTGGCGAAGCATTGGCGCAATTTCACCAAAGATTATCAATTTGTAGCAGCATGTAACAGGTTTAATGAAATGGCACAGGTTGATGCAACTGGCGCAGCATTCCCACAACTGTCACCTTACTGTAGCAGTAGTGGTATGGCCTCTATACTACGTTTCATACACAGCAGGCAACGCTACCAAAACTAGCTCGCCTGTTCACACAGGCTTATGTCCACGCCCAAAAAGTAGTTCGCCATACAACCAAAATAAACACTAGCACATTTCGTTGCGACAAACCTAAGTGCCGTGGCTGGCAACTTCCGTTTTACCTCTTGCCAACAATTTTGTTTTGCGACTCATCGAGACTTCGAGAAGAAAGAATTACATGTGGCGATATGATACGGGGTTGGTAGGGCAATCGCACTTACTCAATCCATGCCCAAAATGTAGTTCATACTCAGTGAAAGAGCCTGAACACTGAATGCCTCACAACTTCGACCGTGATTTTCAATGCTACCACTTCATTTTATACCGCTCTTTGTTTTCCAAACACTCACCGAAGTTTCGAGAGGTACAAATGATATCTGACGGAGCCGTATGGTATCGCAAACGCACTAATTCCACAGCCTCTGCAGCGTTGCCTGCTATGTATGAAACGGAGTATAGAAATATGCATAGTGTGATGTCTCCACATTCCTCTCTATAGAGAGGGATGTCAGCGCCATGAATGTATGTGCAAGTGGCACTGCAAGGAATCGGTGTGGTCACCACCTCGTAGGCAGCTTCAGTACATTTTATGAATGCTACTGACGTGGCAGGAGCTCTGTATACCATGTTTGCTTGATGTCATTTCTTCCAGCTGCTTTTTAATGGAGGAGCCCTCTTAACCCCATGCATTGCACTTTCTCTGATTAGCGTCTTCGTGTGCAAAAACCAGGAGATCACAACAAAAGTTTTATGCCTGGATGCCAGGGCGACGACTGTTCATGCGCAGTATTCTCCTTCGGGCCCCTAAAGATATGGAAAGGTTGCAACAATGGGTCCGAAATATAAAATGACAGGGCACTGGATTAAGTCGCTTTAGAGGAACGGGTAAGGACACAGCACTCAGTGAGTGGAATGGTAAGGGCAGGCAGGACAAGGCATTGATAACCACGTGTATGCTTAATGACAGTAACCATAGGCAGCATGTATGCCACAAAGATGATGAAACTATGAATACTAAAACAACCTGATCTGCAACTATCAGGATAGATGTGATGTTTACTATAAAAGTGTAAGCGATTAGGCTCTTGTATAACATACCCGTTGTATTTGTAAAAGCTTTGCACATTTCAGCAGGTGGCACATTGACTTGCAATAACTTATGTTAGCCACAAATCAATCCTGCTCATTCTGCAAGAATACATAGTTACCTTAGTTATGTCTGAAAACATCTCAGCAATGAAAAGATTTTTTTGGTCACCTGCACTGCCTGTTCTCACTGTGTCCTTCCTCAGTTTGTAGTGCTTCTGAAAGGCATGCAACAACCAACCCAAGTCCATACCCTCTTAGATGAACTACTGACGTTGAGAAAGAAATTTTGAATTGTGTTTCAATGAGCGACCCTTAAAAGCGATTGAAATCTTATGTCGTGTGTCCGAGCTAACCAGGGATGCTGCGCTGACAGCGGTTTCATACGCCCCAAGTATACCTCGAAGCCTCTGCCTGAGATCAGGCACCACCACATGCAAAAGAAACAGCATGGCTCAGCTGGGACGGTGGTGCTTGCACCTCCAGGGAAGTTGCAGTGACCGCAGAAATTTTTTACAGTGCTCTAGGTATCGGCACTACAGATGAAAGTTAATTTTCGTATAAACATATTGCGTTCTGCCGTCCCAGCAATGATGATGAGCCTGGGCATCTCGCTAGATTTTAGCAGGTAGTTCGAACTCTGTGAGGAAGCTTACTTCATAATAGGGTAAGCAGAAATTTATACTCCCCACATCTCCTTTCATCAAAAAAAGTCACCATTCACTTGTAACAAATATCTTTAGAACAAACTGGAGGGGACAGAAGGGCACTGTTCGTAATGGCCAGATTAAAGGGACACTGAGGAGAAATTGAAGTTGGCTTGTATCGATAGAATACCAGCTCCTGATCACAAAAACGCCACTCTTACTGAAAACAAAGCTCTTGTAAGGTAGAAAATAGCAAGAACCAAAATACAGGTATTGCCGCCACAGGCCAATCTTGCAAGTACAAGTGTGGCGACGTCATAGGACAACAGACGCCACCTTGGAGGAATTTTCCCTCCTACATGGCGTCGCGAATCTCCAAGGCTGACAAAGGAAGGTTGCGCGGTAAGTACTTTGTTTTAAAACCGATAGTGCACTTTTATCACACAAGGAAGGCAGACAAAAGACAATCTGAATGTTGGAAGCAAAGAAAACCGATGGTTGGCGGCGCCACAGGCGGCCAGGAGAGTCATTTTTTATGGCGCTTCGCGTCTATGAGCTTTGCGTGCCCCGTGGTTTTGTTTTTGATGCGTCTCGATATACAAGCGCCGAACAGCAGAGGAACTCCAAGTGCCGCTTCAAGTGCTAGTTAAACTTTGAAGGAGCCTGTTAAGGCTGGTCAGATGATCGCCACGGTCGATGAAAAACTATGATGGCACAGTGGTCGGTGATCGTACAAGGCAGTTCGCAGTATAAAGAGCACTTGTGTCTACGCACGCTTGCCCGGTGAAACATTCCCGGCTGTGCCAGTCAACTTCAAACTACTTAACGAAAATTGTTTATTAGGGATGGGAGACAAGGTACAAGGCAGTTAAGAAAAATTGCTGATGGTCTAGCTCTGTTAGGCCAGGATATACGTCGTGAAAAGGTGGAGATTTCTGCATCGGAAGAGTGCATTCACTAGATGCGCCTTTATTGATGGTCATACCTTGAGCCGTCGTGGCGGAGTTGTAGCGTCTCCGCCTGAAACGCCAAAGGCCCTGGTTCGATTTCGAGCCTCGTCACAGGATTTTTTTTTATTCAGTGAGTGGGCGGGGGGTTTCAGTGGCTCCCATAGATGCCGCCACCGAACACATTGGTTAGCGGTTAAGTGCAGGCTCTGTTAAGGCGTGTTTATGCTCCAGCACAACGCACGCGCACCTGCACGGCGACGTTACGTCGGCCAAAGCGAGACCCTCTACACTCCAACTGCGCTCGACCGCCGACGCGTTCGGCTGCTTCGGCGCACTCTGACAGCACTGGCGGAGACTTGGAGCATGTCTCTAATGTCTCTAATTCGCGCCGAGTGCGCCAGCCGCCGCCGCCGGCCCGGCCAGACTGATTCGGCTCTGCGGCGAAGTGCGCGTTGTGAAATAATCAATAGCTTCGGCAGTTGGGCGGAGCTGTTCTTTTCGAGCTCTCAGCTAATTTAATCCATTCACAGAATACATCTGAAGGCACATGCAAGTGGGCGAGAGAGCCTGATCCAGTGGACCCGTTGGATCTAGTGGAAGCCGTTGAAGCGTCGTGCGTCGCCTTTAGTTTCAAGCCGCCAACTTTAAACGCGACCGCCCTTGAGCATCCATCCGTTTTTTGTGGAAAAAAAAATAAACAAATAACTTGGCCCTTGCAACCGTGGGAGACCTCGATGCCACCTGCTGCACCATGCAACCACGCCGTTCAAGGAATCACAATCCGTTGGCCCCAAAGCCCCGGCCAGCCTCCGATGGGCGCAACGCGCCGACCTTGTCCTGTCTCCTCGCGACTCCCTGCACTGGGGTTATGATATTTAGTTTGCAACGGCTGCTCACGGCGGAAGGGGGAAACGACCCACCGGCGCCTAACCTAACCGTGCTCCCTCCAAAGCATCGCACGCTCTCTGGGGCTGAGGTCGCTGAAATGCAGGCCGGAGTTTTTGCGAGAACTTCGTTGTCGGGTTCGGGAACGGGATCCATTGTAACGCTGGCAAGACGCCGGTTCACACGTAAACGAAGCGACGGCAGCGACCCCCGATAGATGCCTTCAACGTGCGGCGGCGGTAGCTTTCATTTCGGCAGCTGCTAGACCGCACCGCTAGCCGCCAGAAATCACGGAGTCTGCATTTACGTCACGTTTCACGTCACTCCGTCCTATGACGTCGTAAGAGTTCTCGAGTTTGAATTGAAGCGGTGGGGAAAAAATTTTCAACTTCAAATCCAAATTTCTTTGAAATAAATGCATCTTTCGCTCCCGGACAAGCGGCAACAAAGCCATGTAATGCCGAACTATCAGATTTTGCTAACAAAAGAAATTTGAGTTCTCCCCAGTGTCCCTTTAACTATTAGCACAGTACCGATCAGTGTACCAAATGTAATGGCTTGACTCACCCAAAATTTTCTGTGCCGGGAGTAGATTCAAGATTGAATTCTGCAACAGGAACACCTCGTGCAGCAACTTCAGGAGCAAACATTGCCGCAGGGTATACTACAGATGAAGTGCCAATCTGAAATGACATCAGTGTTGACAAAATATAAGCATATCCCTTTTCCTTAAAACTAGTGCCACTGAATCACTGATGTGCACTACTGCATGTACATTTGAACCCAAGTCAAAACTTACAAAAAAAATAATACTCTAAATAAGCAAAATAATAGGTCTACAACAGATTCCTTACAACTGTTTATACAAGGTGTTTGATCTAAGATTTCACACAATTTTCAAAAATAGGCTTTTTTAGTTGGAAGAGGGCATTTTTCGGCATAGCGTTGTGAGTTGTGTAGTACATCAGAATATAGCTAAGACATTCTAACTAGTAGGCTGGTTAACTAATATTGAATAGTTAACGTTCTAACTATTACTGTTAGGCACCTTAATTATGGAGAGACGCGGCTACCCTTGGCGCTGTGGCCCAACAAATTTTGGCTATTTCGCTGACGTGCACTGGAGAGGTTGCTTTGCTTGCAAGTTTCTCAAAAGCTCATGTATTTTGGCACTATGCAGCCAAAATTTGTTGGGCCACAGCGTCAAGGGTAACTGCATTTTTAAAATTCTAAAAACTGATATGAATAATACTTAAGGTGGGCTCAATGCCTCTCAATAATTAAGGAGCATAACAGTAATAGTTATAAATGAACTATTCAATATTAGTTAATCAGCCTGCTAGTGTTAGCATGTCTTGGCTGTATTCTGATGTACTACACCACTGACAATGCTGTGCCAAAAAAAGCGTGCTTCTAATTTAAAAAGCACGTTTTAAAAAATTGTGCAGTCTTAGGTGAAACACCTTGTATTTCATTTTGCAAAGCCCCATAAGGCAGCATTTACACCATGTTGCTAAACCAGCAACTACGTATGTTGGGAATTGATCTGTAGAAACTGTGCATGCCAAGAGATTTCTGTATTCACTCATGTAATGAGCCCACTTTTTTCCAGAAAAGTTATCAATTTGGGGGAGGGTTCATCGATTTTGACAGACTGAATTTGCGAGAGTTGAAATTTCATATCGTACGTCTGCCTGTCCGTCCGTCCGTCTCCCCATCATCAACAAAAGCACGCAGTCAGCCACTTATGTGTCATCGGGGTTCAGCAGCGTTCACTTCAAAAGGTGTTTGCTGTATTGCAGCGCGATCCGCCGATTTTGTGATAGTTGACGGTGCCGGCCAACTGCAGCGAGATAAAGCGAACATGCTGAACACCGGCCCTAAAGGTCAAGCGTGCGTTTTTATGCAAGGTTAAAAAAAAAAAAACTCGCAGGACGGTTATGAGCGTGCAGTGCGAATGCTTAAGCGTTAGCTGTGGTGAGAGTGGTTAGGCATTTTCGCTGCCGATCTTGAGCTCACCAAATCGCTTGGAGATCTGAAGGCTCTGCTTCCTCCATAGCATTTTGGTGTACAGGATGTTTTATAGCGTTTGGTTTAAAACGCTATGCTCCTCTCCAGCACTCTCGGGCTTTCTAAGCATACACTGGTGCAACCGGGCTTGCAACAGTGTGCTGAACAGTGTTGTAGGCGTTACCGAAAAAAAGTAACTAAATACGTTACTCGTTACGCTAAGAAAAAAGGAACGCGTTACAGCCCTACGTTACCTACAAAAAAAGTAACGTGTTACCGCTACCGAAAAAAAGTACCGCACGTTACTTTGCCGTTACTTCATGACCATAAATTTTAATTAGTGCGTCTTCGCCTTATGAACTCACGATAACAATTCTATAAAGCTTATATTTCACATATAACTTCTAGCCCAAACAACTATTTTACGTGAAATCCTGATTTAACGAGATTACTTTGCACAAATGTGCACGAGCTTATCAATGTTATAGTGGCATAAAGTGGCCTGTAGAGTTACATGTGGTGGGTTCTAACTCTGTGACACATGGTGAAGCCATTTTCTGAATGTGACATTAAACATGATATGACACTTGATCATCAATTCTAACTTCACAAAGAAAACATAGCTGAACTGTCAACAAATTTACAGTACTTCTGAAAAATATGATGTTCCAAAATGCTCGGCACGCTTCCACTCTGTAGAGAGTTGTGTTTGTGAGTGGATCAGGAAGGGGAGGTAAATGAAGGCAAGTGTGTGAATGCGTGTTCGTGCACGTGTTTCGTGCTTTATGGCTATTCTGTGTTGTTTTTTTTAGTTGGGTGCGTCGTCAAGGGCAGGTGTTTTCTGGCATGCATGCGAGCCGCAAAAAAAGTCATCGAGAGCATTTGTTTGTTTATTTGCAACATCACTTCAGGCGCTCTGTACATTTTTTTCTAAAAAGGGCGGAGTGGGGGCAACTGGAACAAAAAGTAACTAGTAACGTGACACGTCACATTACCGAAAAATGTGAATGTAATTATGTTACCCGTTACAGTTCCCAAATGGTAACGAGTACGTTACTATGTTACCGAAAAAAGTAACGCGTTACCGGTAACGCCGTTACTTGTAACGTGTTACTGCCAACAATGGTGCTGAGCAAGCCACTGTTGCAGGAACTCTCATCAAAAGATAAACACCCTGCAATGTCATCAGTGAGCAGCATCTTGGCATGCTTCCAAGGTCTATGCTGCCGATGGCGTGAAACTGAGGAACGTGTTAAGAAGAGCAAAGCAAATGCTTTAAAAAAAAAGGAGTGAATTCTCAATGACAGAAGTGGGTTATTATATGAGTGCACCCATTACGCAAGTGAATGTGGTATGCTGTCAGTGACCATGACAATACAGACTGGCAACCAGCAGCACCTTTGAACACTAGTCACAAACAAAATTTAAAGGGACACTGAGGACAACTTCAGCCAACATATGTTTTTCGTTAAAATAAATTCTATGGATCTCTCCAGGTATGCTGATGTTTTTCCCAGCAGCAAAAGAAGCATTTATTGCTGAGAAAATTACATTTCAGAGTTTTCCTGCCACTTGGTTCAAACTCCTGATGTCTATACTGAAAAGGAATCTGTAATCATCATCTAGAGGTGAATGGCGGTGTAGGCTAACCTCAGGGCTGCACGCCCCATAAAACTGCATCAATGCACACAACTTGCAGAACTGGCTGCTGATAGACACACCTCTATTTCGTTTTTGGCCTTTTCTTGATTAAAAAAGCTCTGTTTTATATGAAAGTAGCGTTTTTGTCATTAGATTGTCATAATCTATCAATACATACAGACTTCAATTTGTTCTCAGTGTCCCTTTAAGATCGCACTCTGGTCAACAGAATTGCGATGCCCTATACTGTGCACGAGGGCTTTGCCCTTGTCACACTTTTTAACGTTATAGCGTTAGCGCGGACATTTGGTGAAGATCCCAGGGTCACAACGGAATTCCTCTTTGGTCAACGACGATGTGATGTTGCAACCACATGACTTAGCCCGGGTAATTCAAACACCCCGCAATGATCAAAAGCAACAATGATAACGTCACTACACAATAGAGGATATGCGAAATGCGCAGTGCCATCTCTTGGCGCTCCAAGAACTAGGCTTGCCATGTTGATTCGTCCAAGAAAACGAAACCGCTGCCCAGAACTGGGTTAAAACGACTGTGCTTCATTTGAGATGAAAAAATCCCGATGCAAGCTCCACTACGCTGTGCGCTCCGCAAGGATACTACAATGTGTGCGAGAACCAGGTACATTCCAGTTTCTCGCGTTTAATTTTTTTGCTCTCTGTGCCAACGTTTTAATAGCATCAAATGCCATGTGAGGTATCATGTGTCAGCACGCCGACAGTGCGCAGCTTTCACTTTCTGCGCTGATTTTTCACAAAGCTTTATACGTGATTTGTGCTTAAATTAAGATATAGATTAGAGTCTGTTATTTGTGATCAAAACTAGGAGCCGATTTCGTTAATTTAACTCTCCAATAGTGCACAGTCGGCCGGACTTGAACATATCGATGCATATTTGAACAACAAAATAAAGGAGGCTAATTTTTTTAGCCAGCCTATGCCTCTGTAGCTCGAGCGTGTGGTCCAGCCGTGAAGAAGTGCTTTCATTAATTTGCCGGCTAATCGCGGCCATGGCCACTCGGTGCGCTCCATTTACAAACCTCGATCGCTCATGCTGTGGTGTATTAAGTACAGTCAAAGAACCATACTTCGATTACTGCTTAGATTTCTATGTGTGCAGTTGAGTTTTTCCTGTGTTCAAATATCTTTTAAAGGGCTAGTAGGCTCTTTTGACCCTGTAGTTGTTGCAAGGTGCCATGCACTGTTTTCTTCTAATGTCGTGCGATTGTGCCTGCAAATGTTACACGCATTAATGAGTTTTTGTGTTGTAATACACACCAAGTATAAAAACTGAGGTGCGAATGTTTTATTTTTTCAAGATTCCTACAAACGATGTCCGTGGCGACGAAAGTCTGTTCAAAAAATAGATCATGTAGCTATTTCATCGTAAAGGAAGGATGCGTTACAAAGTTAAAATATGACAGTGTGCTGAAAATTCTTCAGGTCAACCGATTTTCATATCGTTGTGGCAAGCCGCAACACCTTGCTCCATGGTTTCAGTGTGGCGCTAGAAGCTAAGACAGCGAAAATGAACTCTGGCAATGATGCCAGGCTCTGTAACGGTGACATTAAAAACCGCGGGATGTGCATCGCATATTGCCGTTCAAGGAATGCATTACGCAGCTAGTTGAGGGTCTTGTGTGGTTATACTGTAATGCACGCAGCTGCTAACATTTGCGTGCACTATAGTTTGTACTGTTACAGAAGTTCGTCCAGTCCAGGTAAAAAAATCTGTGCACTCAGCATAACATAATTGCTTGCTATATCCTACCAGATGAATTTTCGTCCACTTGAAACTAAAATCGCGATGATAATGCGCGGCACTTGAATCGATGCTTCAATGCGCACATTAGAACGACAATGGCACAGAGTTCAACTTTCCAACACGCTTCTCAGTGTCAATTCTTACCATCATCTGTGGCAAACTTTAAGCGAAGCTGAGGGCACGCGCGGTAAGAACATGCTGGCGCTGACTAAAATGACCTACATTTGGTGAAACAAGTGCAGTACAAGCAGAGCAATGGCTAAGCTTGACTTCTGAAATTCCACTTTAGAGATTCAAGACAGCTTCAGTGGTATCAAGAAAGCACACACATAGCAAACGATGCACCAGCTCGACGAGCTCAACGAAACCAAGATGGAAACAGGAAGCTGCACGCATAGTGTTGAAAGACCATCAAGAAGTTTCGCATATCGTCTATTACTCAATGGTCTACACATTCCCCTTCAGTTGAAAGCCAGCTGTGCTACCCCTCGACCACGAAGGAGCTTGGGTTGAGGGCAATAAAAGGAAGCCTTGTGTGAGTACCTTATACCACAAAGTACGCTACAGAGTGGGGAACATCATCTAGTTAATTAAGATGACCGATAAGCATCACAATTCCTTGTTCCCAATTAGCAAAGCCTATGAGTACGAGCCTACAGCCCATATATGTGGAATTGGTCATTCTCTACTTCACATTCACTGATCGCGGGGAGTCCTAATACCACTCCTGAGACAGTGGTGCAGCTATTAGGCATCTGCCACTGCCCTGGCAGGTGGCTGTTTCAAGCACAGCAACTGTTGGGGCTTGTGAGCCCCAGGTTGCTCTTCCCGAGGAACCTCTCGCGACCAATCATTAATTTAAATTAAACTCCAAGCTGCCACGGTGGGAAGGTTTTCATGAAGTCGCAAGGCCATTTAACCTTGGTGACAGGTGGGCCACCTGCTTTTCTTGACAAGCCAATGCCGACACGCTGGGTTTTCCACTGAATAAAACCCTTTACGCTATCGCATTAAATAAAGGCATACCTAATTGGTGAACAGTTCCTTAGTGCATTTATAAGCAAAAAACTAGTGCACTTCATGTCTTGTACAAAAACTTGTGCCAACAGGCAAATACTTTTGCAGGAAAAATAACAAAAAAATACCAAATATATTAAACTTCTTGTTTCATATTAAACAACATTTGTTTCTTACAAAAAGGTATCAAAGTTCAAGAACACCATCCATTTAACAAGTGAGTGCAAAAAAGTTGCTGGAGTTCCAATGGCACAGAAGCCATGCATAGCATGCAGAGGTTGTGGCTTTAGTTGCCGCTGATGGTGCATCTTCCTTCCATTTTCTTCGAATTTACTGATTTCCCCAAAAATTAAACTATCTGCCCACTACAATTCCCCTATGCTTTCTTCGACTTGAAATGCCTTTTTTTTTATCAGCAGAATGGTCCAGCTTAACAAAACTTCTCACCTGATGGCATGTACAACCACCATCAAAAAGTTTACGAAAGGCGACTTGGTAAAAAACAATTACCGTATATATGCCGGTAAGTGCCGCACCCGTGTAGGCACCATATAGGTGCCAGATATAGCGCCAGACTGCATGGGATAATAAATCAGTTTCCCCAGACTATAGCTTGAAAATTAAGCTGTAAAATTCTGCTTTCAAGTAAGAGCCGAAACCCGCCAAAATTGTGAAAAAAAATGTGGCCCCCTACCCGCATATGTATGGTATATTTCTTTGAATGCAAGGCGCATTGCTTGAGATTCAGTGATGCACTGCATAACTCACATGATCACAATTAGGGTGTATATATCTATTGCAGGATGCATGGAAAGGCTGACAAGAAAGGCTGCAACGAAATTAATTTTTTCGCTAATTACTGCCAACCATCAACTTTTGACGGTAGGTGTGCATCATGACTGTTGACACCATTCAGCCAGAGCTGCTGTTCCTTGTCACAAGTTGTAATATTTGTTGTTATACCATCATTAGGGCACTTGCCACACTTGGTATATTCTGGAATTCTTTACTTACCACCTTCTGTTCAAAATTAATGTCTCTTTCAGCGCAGTAGTCAGAACATTACTTTTGCCAGCTTATAAAATTGGTACAGTACACGTATCGCAGGCAGCAATTAGCCCAGGTAAGGGTGAAAAGGAACTTTTCTCTGCAGCTATGGAAAAAGTTAAAAGGAGCATGCAGTAGTTCCACCAAACAGATGCCAGTTGTATTACTGCACAGCTTACAGTCCTAATAACCATGCTGCAACATCATCAACATGCCATAGGTTGTGTGCACGTGTTGTATAGCCAGGCTGGAGTGAAACGCAAACATGCATATGCCGTACTTTTCACCTTTGCAATGAGCAGACAAGGGTAGGGAAATGAGGTGCTCGTTATGAAATACAAATGAAAGAAGACAACAGTAACCAAAACCAAGAAAAGCATAAGAAATGATTTCTATTTTTTTTTTTCGTAGAACTTGTGAAGTTGATCAATCGGAAACTAATAACGTATTTACATTATGACTGAGAAATAACTGATTAGATAGTAGAAGAAAAAAACTACCACATGCCACCGGTGGGATCCAGACCCACAACCCCCAAATTTTGCATCTGATGCTCCACCAACTGAGCTACGGCGGTGGCTACCCAATCTTCTATTTTCAGGGGTATTTATGCAGCATGTAAGCTAACCCTGAAAGTTTTCACGAGTGCCACCCTTGTTTATAGCGGCAGACATAGTATGTCCTGTATTACCGCAAGTGTCACGTGGAATGTGATCGAATGGTGAGGGCAGAAGCTGCACGAGAACCCTCTTGTGCTACTTATGGCATCAAAACCGCCAAAACCGAGGCCCTCATTAAGCTAATGAGCAGACAAGAGTAGAGAAATTGGGGGCTCGTTATGAGATACCATTCTTTGCAGCTAGGTATTCCTTCACAACTAGTTTATGAGTATGCACTTCAGTAGACTCCTCACCCTCCAGAAACATGAATAGAGCTAGCTGTACACTTCAACTGAAAGCACAAAGATATTTAGTTTTGTTCACAGCCGCTGTTCGCATTTCATTCCGGCCTAACTGCACATGCAACTGGGCCATAAGAATGCTAATACTGCATAGGCTTGAGTGACAGAGCAAGAGATGTGCACAATATTTTCATGAAAGTAATGTACAACACCTTCCTCTTCGAAGCTCCGAGCTGTTTTGTTATTCCAGTGCAACTAGGTCAAGCTTTATCCTGGCCATGGGATCACGAGTAAGGCCACAGAGATGAACGCATACAGAGCCTTTAAGATGCTGAAGAAAGGTCTCATTGGAAGCAAGCTTATTAACCTTTTTTATTTTGCAAGCATTTTCTCACCACCACTTGAAGCGTAAAGGAAGGAACAAAATACAAGTACTGAAAGCAAGTGCTGCACAATTACTCACCACTAGGCAGAGATCGCACCTCTCAAGCTCAACATTCGCTTTGGCAAGGACATCTGGCTCTAGTGACTCTCCAAACCAAACCACATGTGGCCTCAGCAAGCCAGTGCACTTTGTGCATCTGTTTGAAAATACAAGCAAGCATGCTGTGAAAACTTGAAGTAATCTGTAGAAAAATTTGTGCTTAAATTCATTGTCCTCATATGCCAGAATTGCTAAACAAACATATAAAGAAGTGCTGGAAACTACATTTCAGACATGAACAGAACTAAGGAACCCCTGTATGAACAGAACTAAGGAACCCCTGTTGTCAAATACCAAAGAGTTGGTGTTGCCCTTATTTCTAATTCTGCTTCCTGAACAGTGCGAATGGCAAAAACAATGCAAAAATACCTGCATTCAACAACCCACCTTGGAAGTTCACTAACTGGTACTGCAGCTTCTGGTGCCTCAGGATCAGGTGCTCTGCATGAACAACACAGACAAAAATAAATTGTAAATTATGGGGTTTAACGTCCCAAAGCGACACATGGCCTATGAGAGATGCCATAGTGGCGAGCTTTGGATCAACTTTGGCCACATGGGGTTCTTTAACATGTGCTCGCATTGCACAGCACGTTGGTGGTTTTGCATTTTGCCTCCATCAAAATATCACTGCCATGGCCGAGATCGAACTCGTGACTTTGGAATCAGCAGCCGAATGCCAAAGCCTCTCAACTGCCATGGCAGGTTGAAAAGCACAAATAACATGTACACAAACATACTAATGCAGTTGGAAATGAAAAGGGATTTATGTAGAACAACTTGCACTCTTTTGCTAAGTTCATGAAATTACGTTAGACTCTCCTTTACAAATATGGTTCTCCCATCTACAACAGCAGCCAGACATTATTTTGTGGGTGTTCTGGTGCAGTGGAAAGAGGACGCACAGGTGCAACCATTGCAATTTTAGACCTGATTTGATACTTGAAAAAACCCCTGGCAAAACTCTTGAAACCACCAAATATAGACTACAAGAGATTTTGATTAAACAGCAACAAAGTGCAGATACTATAGTGCCATCCTGGCTGGCTCTGGCATGGGAAGCAAAAATAATTTTACTCCAAGTTAAAAGTCAGCCACAGTATATAAAAGGTATGGCATGGTATGTGGGAAGTATAATAGAGAGCGATGGGCTAGTTGGTGACTATTAGTAGAATGCATCTTGAAACCACGCAAAAAAGACAAGGGACGAGGAAAAAACTAACAGGACAGAGCGCAGAACTTCAACTGATTTATTACAACAGTGCGTCACATTTATACAGTCATCGTAATCACATTGTAACATGACAAACGACCATCATGTAACCATTGTGCACAACCGTGTACGGGACATCATGCAATTTAGATATGAATACTCTTTATCAGACAGGTTTACCGAGGTTTAGCTGACACACGAGCCGAATTCCTTCTTGATACAGTAGGCCTCGTACACTTGTCTGCTTAGTTTAGACCCGAACTTGTTCAGGATAGTGTATCGCGGAACCGAGGTGTGCAAACACGGCAGTGGACACATGGGTCGGCCACATGCCCTCCCCCCGCCAATGCGCCTACTCCTGCGTGGTGCTCCTGAAGTCCGACGTTTATAGAACGTCCAGTTTGTCCAATGTAGCTTTTGCCACAGGACAGGGGTATATGGTAAACGACTCCCCTTTTGCACGGGACAAATCTTCCTGCGTGCTTGATACCGCATTCTTCCTTGTGCTTTCCCTGCACCTTGTTGCATAGGCCGGCCAGTTTTTGGGGTGCGGTGAAGACCATCGGCACGTCGCCTTTCTGAGCCACTTTTTTCAAGCGATGCGAGATCTGGTGGTAGTATGGGATGGCAACGGGTCTCTTGCATTGCGCATCTTCCCTGCGGTGGTGCTCAGGTACGCCTCTGGCTTCACTGGCAAGGGCCTCTAGCACAGAGGTGATCAACTCCCCAGGGAAACCAGCACTGGTCAGCCTTTTTTGCTGGAAATCTACGCTTTGTGCCATTTCATGGTTGCAGGACTTGTCCAGAGCAGCACGCAGGCAGTTTTTTGTGATACCCCTTTTAACAAGCTTGGAATGAGCTGTCTAGTGGCTTAAAATAGCTTTTTTCGAGTGAGGCTGATACCTCCAGCACGCTTGGGTTCCGCGGACAACAATACAGATATCAAGGAATTGCAAGGATCCTTGCGCTGGCACCTCATGGGTGAACCTAAGACAAAAGAGCACGTGGAGAAGATTTCTAGAACCCGGTGCACCACAGTCATGCCCCCCTCATACCCCCCGCAGTCATACCCCCCTCGGTTCCGCGATACCACTATCCTGAACAAGTTCGGGTCTAAACTAAGCAGACAAGTGTACGAGACATACTGTATCAAGAAGGAATCCGGCTCATGTCTCAGCAAAACCTCGGTAAACCTGTCTGATAAAGAGTATTCATATCTAGATTGCATGATGTCCCATACACACCTGCGCACAATGGTTACGTGGTGATCGTTTGTCATGTTACAAGGTGATTACAATGTGATGCACTGTTGTAATAAACCAGTTGAAGTTCCGCGCTCTGTCCTGTTAGTTTCTTCCTCATCCCTTGTCCTTTTTGCGTGGTTTCAAGATGCATTCTACTAATGGTATGTGGGGCTTAATGTGCCAAAGCTGCAATGCAAGTGGGTTATGAAAGATGCTGTAGTGGAAGGGTTTTCAACGAAGGAATTTTAATGAACTGGTATTCTTCAATGTGCACCAATATCGCATAGCACTCTGGCGATTTTGCATTGAATGCTGCTACCGCAGCCAGGATTTGATCCTGTGACCTGAACCGTGATCCGGGACCTCAGCAGCTGAACGCCATAGCCACTGAGCCACTGCGGTTGGTCTAAATAAAAAGATGAACTAAGTGCACTTTTGCACATTAAATATATACTCGAAGCCCACTAGTAGTGCCCATCTACTTAAATTCTGCTATATACTGAAGAAAATTTAACAATTTTTTTTGTAGTTTGAATAACAAAAGTTTAGCTATGAATTTTGTTCATACAACCCATGAATTTTATTGCAGCAGGGTTTAACTGTCAAGAGCAGCAAGACTAGTCTGGAATGAATTTGGCTCCAAGTAGTAGTAGTAAGTGGTTTTATTAAAATAATAATAAAAAGGAAGGAAAAAGATTTTTGCTAGCCCTGGCATCTGCCATCGATACTGAAGCACCTGAGCAGGGGCAGCGGAAATAAAGGGTAGCAGGCAGAATGGTGAAATGAAATGAAAGAGGTGAGGGGACAGGGAGAGAGCATCGGGGGAGAGGTAATTACACAAACTATTTGCACAATAAGAAATGTGTACAGGTTGACTCCAAGCAGTGGCATAGGCTGAAAATTTGTCAAAGGATGGGGTGGGGTATTGTGCTATGTATGCACGCAAAGCCAACCAGGCCTTCAGAATTATGACCCTTGGCTTTTATTTACTATACTCTGTCCCTTCCCAGTTTTGCACTGACATTTGCAGCTTTTCTAGCCGACCACATTTGCAGTTCTTCTAGGCAGTGCTCTCCTGCCTCCAAGGTGTCATTACACAAGACGCAGTGAAGTACATTCCATGAGTTCCAATACCAGAAGGGCCAAGGACAGTAACAGCTGAAACATTTTCTTTTTGTTCAGTGCCAATAGCCTTAGTAGGCAATGCACATGTTGTACTTTTTAAAAACACAGCCATAAGGTCAGCTATAAGGTCAAATACTTCAAATGCCTTTCTTCAGTAGACTCGCATAAGATGAGATAATAAGAACAAACAGTGTCAGTACAGGGCATAATTCGGCAAACATTGGCATAGATGCTCAGTGGCGTAGCCAGAAATGTTGTTCGAGGGGGGGGGGGGGTTCATGTTGCAGCGCGGCCTCCTCATAGAATTTGTGGAAGGATCAAACGCAACAATAACAACTGCATTGCCACTGACAATACCATTGTGTATTAGATAACGCTACGCACTGTCTAGACAAGTGAAATATCTATTTTTTAAAATAAAAAAATATTTGTATGTCTTAAAAATCGTGGCAGACATGATTACAAAACATAAAACTGAGCAGGGGACAAGACACAGCAGAGAAGGAAACAGGACGAGCTCGTCCTGTTTGCTTCTCTTCTGTGTCTTGTCCCCTGCACAGTTTTATTTGTTGTAATCATGTCATACCAACTATCCCCTTATCGTTCACTCGTGGCAGACATAACTGATACCAATGTTTCCATGTTTCTGCGTTTTATTAAGTAAAGAAAATATCACACGAAGTCTAGAACTATATCGGTCCGGAACCAGCAAAGCAGTTCATGCCGCTGATATGAAAAACGTAAAGGCCATGAAATTAGCAAGTAGAGGACAAATATTTTAATGAATGTTTGTCGTTCAAGAACCGTTATATTTTTGTACATATGCAACGGCCAGGGAAAAATCTCGATGACGCTGTCCTTCGTTCCAGTGTACTGCGCAGCAGCAGCTGTCACCGGTCATGTATTGTGAGTAATTGCACCGAATTTTTAGTCGCAACAGCAAGCCATCGATAGGCCCTTGAAAGTTTGCGCTAGGATGGGGCCCCTTGCATTACATGACTCCAGGTGCATGGGAGTTGCCATGAAATCCAACCCGAGTTAGCAACGTTCGTGCCAAGATGTCTTTTCTAGTCTGAAAAAGACACTGTAAGTGGCAAAATCCAGAACAACTTCTGGCACCGGTAGTTATTTTGGTCAGCGGTGCGTGACAGTTTGAAAAAATTTCGGGGGGGGGGGGGGGCTGAAGCATTTAAATGAAAATAAATACTGTCACCATTGTGCAATCTGTTGAGTCGCATTTGTTTCAAGGTGAGGGTGTGTCTCGGTAGTTTTTCCAATGAAAAAGATTTCTTTCATTTTTAGGATTGGTTAGTTAGGGGGTCGACCTATATTCCGGTTCGACCTATAGTCCGGTTTTTACGTTATCTATTGTAAATCTGTGGTCCAGTGCCTGGTATTCACTGCTTCTGCCAACCCACCCACATGCACTTAAGTGCTTAGGCGTGGCAGGAAGCATTTTGTAAAGAAAACCAGAAATAAAGTTTCAGTATTATTATTGGTTAAAAGACAAGCACCTGTGTGGCAAGGTATAAGGTAATGTGGAAGAAACTGCAATCTAAACAAGAAAACTGACTTAAGCATGCCTCAATGCAATTAATGCTTGTTGTGCATTTCACAAGAATGTACAGTTTTCTTCAAAAATTCCCCGACATCTCTGCAAGCAAAATAAAATGCAAGGAACATGCTACACAATATATTCTTTTGCACATTACACACCATCACATGCTTCCTAAGTCGACAAATGTTAGCCATACAGTAAGACAAACTTCGCAGCATGAACAACAGAATTGGGCTATATAAGCATATTTAACATTCCAAAACTATAATTAAATTAAATTTAAACAACTGTGTTGAACAGACGCAAAGTTACCACACTTTCAGTACTGTTACCAACTAAGCTGGCAGTTGCAACAATTGCGATGATAAAATTTACTGCAATACAAATTCCACAGCAAGTAGATGGCTTACCCTTTGCCAGCAAGAGCAGGGGTGATGGGGTTGTCCCTGTTGACTGCTACGTGCCCACACTTCGTGCATCTAGTTTTGAAAAGTGTCCCTGAGGTGAACAGAAAAATCTTAAGACACAATAGCAACCCTTCCAATCAGTTACAAAATCATAGCCATTGCTATTACTAAAATGCAAAAGGCCTTGCTACATGAGAGGTTTAAATTAGTCTTTTGCATTATTACATAAATTTTCATTTTGGCAGAACAACCTGGATGTGTTTTTGCATTAATTTTGCCTCAAGTGAAAAGTGACAAAAGAGAAAATACAGATTAGTAACCGCCGCATTAATCAATGTTATTTCTTTAGCCTCCCATATTAAAACTGAAAATTAATTCTGGCAGTCTTGAGAGAAAAAAGTACAAAGCAACAAAACTATGTGCATGACAACATACTTCAGTTTAAGCATGGCCTTTAGCAATTTCTCAAAGACCCCCACTTACAATGCCTCATTAAATAAAAGCAAAACATACCCAGAGGGCAAAAAAAGCACATCTAGAAGCACACTGAACATCTGCCCTGGAATCCCAGAACGACCCTGAGCTAGACAAAGATTGTTGAACAGTTCGAGCAGCAGCCTTCCGTATGCACTGCTCTACAGATCCAACAGTCGCATACGTGGACACTGCACAATATTCTATGACCTCAGCCTATGCCATCACAGTATTTAATCGAGATCATATTCCCTGCTCAGTTTTAACTCTCAATCAAGTTCACCATTCAGTCGAGGCTGAAGAAGCAGCTATAGCTCTGGCCATTACTCATACAAGTGCACAATACATATTCTCGGATTCTAAATCACCCATACGAAATTTTGCCAAACAACGGGTTCACATACCAGAACATCGTGCCCTGAACAGTGCTGTAGCACCTAATCGGCTCATTACACTCATCTGGGTTCCTGAGCCCTGCGGGCAAGCGGAGAATTCGGCCATACACAATCACGCCCGAGGGCTCGTTGACCGGATGGTGGACAGCCTTCCCTCGTTACGCAGTGCCAGAGAACACATGGACATACCACGAAATTACGCTCAACTACCAGGGTTCCCGACTAGTTTACTCCCTTCCGATCCCGGCCGTGGCAGTCGAATTTCGATGGAGGCAAAATTCTAGAGGCCCATCTACTGTGCGATGTCAGTGCATGTTAAAGAACCCCAGGTGGTCGAAATTTCCGGAGCCCTTCACTATGGCGTCCCTCATAGCCTGAGTCGCTTTGGGGCATTAAACCCCCACAAACCAAATCGTAAATCACTCAGTAAGGCTGAGCAAGACATTTGGTGACGGATTCAGATAGACACTTTTCCGAACCCCTTCCTGTATTCCCTCATGCACCCAGGGGACTATATTATCCGGCCTACAAATTATGTCAACACCCTACGGCAGATGCCTATCAAAATACTTAGGGCCTGCCCTAATAGTCCAACTCCCCCTTTTCTGAGACTCGACGACCGGGAAGATGGGAGGCCGTGCCGCATAGCTCACAGCCGGAGGTTCAGCTCCGGATGGTGACCTGAGCCAGTGAGGTCGCCAGGGCTCACAGGCTCTTGGCCACCTAGCGCGGCCACGAGGGCCAACCTGTCTCCTGCAACCCCTCTTTGCCCTATTCCCACCCTCACTAGCTTCCTGCTAAGGGTTTCTAAATAAAAGTTCTTGCACCACCACCACCAGAAAAGAAACATGAACAGCACAGCATACAAGTTTGCAGTCAACAATAAATATTTTAAAAGCATACCATGAAGCTCCAACAAGTTCTTAGTTCCAGCTGCCCTGTGCAATTCATCAATGTTTTGCGTGATCACAACAAATGTTCGTCCATCTTTCTCGAAGTGGCTTTCTGCTTCTGCTAAAGCCTTGTGCGCCTTTGAAAAAAATAAGGTGTAGAATTCATCACAATGCTTACCAGAATAAAAGCATCACAATAAGTTACACTTTTCATAATAAAACAAGTGTGGGGTCTATATTTTGACACACACAATACTAAAGAATATGTGCATAAAATGGCTGCACACCTTATCCTTGTTCAGTTTTCATTTCCTCAGATATGCTGTTTATTAGATTTTCATTTCACTGCAACACACTGCCAACTTAAATGGCTGTGGCCTTTTTTCAAATTTCCTCCATAACCATCAAGTTAACTATAATAAACGAAGATGTATTTAAATGAGCCAGACACACACAACTTTAATTTCACTCAATGACTACGAACTATAACTACAGGGGCCGTATTCTGTACCACTCTCAATCATAAAACGCTACTAAAACGCTCACAATGCCGCCATATTGCCCGCTCCTATTGGTCGGCCTTGGCCGACGACTTTTTCGTCATCGGCGGCTGCTATTTACGTAGTGAACACGGCTGAAGTGATGACGTTGCGCACCTAATTATGCGGACTTAAAATTGCGAGCAAAAAAGGTAGCTCTTAAATCGTTCACAATTTTTGCGAGCGAAAATGGCTGCTGTTTACAGCGTCTAATATGCGGGTGGCCCCGCGAGCAATGGTGTAGGGGGGTGCATGAAGACGATTTCGACGCGCGGGACGAGTTATTTCGACACTTCGACTTAGGAAGGAGACTGCAGAGTGGCTGTGCGACGAACTTGCTGTTGAACTGGGAGGTGTGTGGATGAGTGCGCTGTCAGTGGAGCGGCAGGTGCTGTGCGCGCTGCGCTCCTTCACCACCGGTGGGTTTTAAGGCACCGTAGGAAATGAAGAAAACGTCGGCGCAGCCCAACCGACTGTGAACAAGTGTTTGCGGCGGGTGGCGGAGACCAATGTCAACACTGGGTCACAGAAGGGGTGTGTTCGCTTTCCGGGGAGACCCGAAGAGAAGGCGGCGGCGGCGGCGGCGAAGAAGGGATTCCTTTGCCTAAACTTTCGCCGCCGCGGCATCCGCGGCGTCATCGGGTGTGTCGATTGCACACTCATCGCCACCAGGGAGCCGCGAGGCAGTGCTACGAACAAGCCGCAAGGGGTTCTATGCTGCGAACATGACAGTGAGTAGATCTCGGCCACTGTTTTTGACCTCATGAGTTCGGCTACAAGTGCGGGCCTCGGCAACAGGAGTAAGTTTGTGCTGTGCGTGTTTTTTCTCAGATCTGTGGCATGAACATGTGCATTCTGGCCGTGGACACGCGCTGACCCGGATCCTTCTATGACGCGTTCGTCTGGCGGCACTTCAAGGCGGAGGAAGGCCTGCTGGACGACGGAGAGTTCTTTCTGGGTAACGGAAAAAAAGCCGTGTCAACCTTTAGACCACCTCCGTCGCATATATTGAGCTCCAGCACTATGCATTTACCCGGATCTGCTAAAGCTACAAGAATCAGTCTGGCTAGTTAGGCCTATGCAATCATGTTACAGTATGATGCAGTGTATTGTCACCCTTTTGTTTATAATTGAAGCAGAAACACAGGACACATATAACATTGCTGAAATACATGTCTAAGAAACCAAGGCAAAATGCACCTGATGGCCCTTGTGTCGTGCAGGCAATCATAGCACCTCATTTATATCAGTATAATGGGAAAGGTCTGACCTTACAGCAGTGCTCACTTATACAAGTCAATCATGCGTTGTCCGGCTGTGGGCTACTTAGCACGAATCTCTATTTTATTGTAGAGCTTCCTGTAATGCTGTTGAGATCAACGAGAAAGGATATGCTTAACTGCGTCATTTTTTGTTATGCAGGAGGCAGTTTCTACCCACTGGAGCCACGGCTGCCTGCGCCAGTGGTGTGGCATCACAGACCCAACTCAGCAGAAGGCTTGTGCAACACACCACATGCTTTCAAGCTGTTCGTGGTTGAGCGCTGCATCAGTGCGCCAAAGAGCCCTGCCAGTGGGAGTGGATAGTGCGCATCATCACCGATGTGCTGCACTTCACAGCCTCTGTTTAGATGTGCCGATGTCAGCAGAGGGTGCAGGCGACACTGCCACTGACCCAGATAACAATGGGCCACCTCTAAATGGTGGCTACCTCGTAGAGACACGATCCCTCCTCACCTACCTCCTGGGAAGAGCAATGCGCTACTGTATTTTCAGCCTCTGTAGGACGACCCGTCTCCAGAGGCAGGCGTACCTAGAGTGGTGCAGCGACAGTTGCGGTGGAAACTTTAGCGTCTAGCAACGACCCACCATGCTGGCGTGGAGAGTCATATCAGTCGCTATTCCTGTTGCCACTGTCATTGCCTCATGTCAGTGCACAACACACATCTGCAAGTGTGTGATGTGGTTGTGCCCTTGGCCAACCTATGTGCGGCCAGAAGCCTGCAGTGACAAGTGCCCCCATCGGCTGCCACTTCATTGACAGTACGTTTGGCAGTATACCTCCCAGTCACTCAGCAGCGTGTTGCACAGTCTCTTTCTGAAGGCGGAAAAAGTGTTGAAACAGCTCACCCATTATGTGAAAAGCATCATTGTGCACTCTCTCTTGCCAATGCTTATGTCAGCCCACCTGCCCCTTCCATGCAAGCTGGAGTGCCTGTGGTCATTACCCGTGTGATGAACATGCATAAACCAAAAGTGTAGTACTGGAGTAAGGCACAAAATATTTGCGATGCTTGTTGGAATCAAAAAGCACCACCAAAGCTTTTATTACATAATGCATTCAGTAAGTGCATTTAATTTTTTTTTAGGCACAGCATTTGACAGGAGTGTTTCTATTGCAGAAAAGGCAGTGTACACACAAGCATACTTTACCTTGATGCACAATTACCATAAGGTATTTCCAAGTGCAGTTAAGAAAAAATTTTGAAAAATTGAGTTCAAAGTGCCTGTTTTCTTTCATACAGAGGCTACCTGTACAATAAATACTGCGTGGTACAGTCTACATAATGCACTTTCCGGACTAGAAAACATTTTGGCACATATACAATGTCTAAATACCAAAGCTAAGTTTTTAGCTTGATGGTATGTGACTAGGGGTTTCACTCTGTGCTAAAAGCTGTACCTACTGCAAGGAGACCACTGTAAAACAATGCATAATAAATATTGTAAGGTGCAGTGGCTACAATGACTGCTGTATGACCAGAGCATCTTCACTAATAGACAAAGATGTGTGAACATCACAGGCACATCGTCGAGAAGATGGTGTGCGAGTAGGGGTTATTTTACAATAACAAAGCATGCAACACCGTTACTGGGAATACTCTACAGCTCTAAGAATATACAGGCGCTCCATTATGGGAAATTTTCAGCACTCGGTTATTGCCCCATAACTGACACCTAGCCTGGTATGTAATAACACAAGGCTATGTTGAAGTCTTGTCCACGAAGACACGAGACGGTGACAATGCTAAATGGTCCGACAAGCTCCTTATGCTATCGCGTAATATGTGTAACAAGTGTAACTGTTTTCAAGCTACTTTTCCTCTAAGTATTTAATATCCTAGTCATTTTCAACTGGTTGTTCCCTTTCCTACTGGAGCAGCCTGTATACAGGATGCCTCAGATAAGATGGACCACAATTAAAAAAAAAAAAAAACCTTAGTGTTCTTCCAAGCTGAAAGGAAGTCCATGTTGTTAGAAGCTATGCAAAATATTTAAAGCCCTTCAAACACCGCCCTCACCAAACCTAGCAATACCAACATCACTCTGTCTGCTGTGCAAAATACAATAGCACATTACACATTAACTGCCCTGTCCTACCTACCTCACTGCCTTGGATCATACGCAAACTTGTACATTGCCTCTACACATTCATTGTGGAGAATTCAAGCACTACGTACCAGCGAATGTGAACAAACTTACTCAACCCTGTTGCAATTAGCATCTACGCAAGCCATACAAGCATCTTCTTGCCTAGTTGACCCCGGATCTATTAGAAGATCAGCAAATGACGTTTATGGAAAAAGCTTGTTCCCTCCTCGGTGACAACAGCAGTTATCAAATCAAGTGCTTCCTTTCACTCTAAACAAACTAAGTGAAGCATAAACATCGCAATTTCTGCATCTTGCACAGGCAAAAAAAAAATACCGCAACACCGAACATCAACTGAACGGAGCAAACAAAAACACTAACGCAACATCAAGTGCTCAGCTCGATGTGGGCGGCATCATTTAATTACGAGGCAGAAGAGTGATTGTTGCCACAGAGGCAGGCCGTGTCAGCTCTCATTTCCCGCACCAAGATTGCAAGCTATCAGCAGCTGTACCTGTCTGTCGGCAGTTGCTTCTGTGTGATGCTTCACGGTTGTCTGGTATTTTCTAAAGAGAAATAAACACAATGAGTCGTCACTCGGTCATCCATTGTAGGTGCCGACCGAGAACACAGTTGTCTTCGTCGATTTTCGAGCCAATCGCTCCTTGTTAGTTGATCTCGGCAGGTGCGTAGCATTCACTGCCTTCAAACAGATTTTTCTACGCACTTAAGACATCCGCAAAGTACCTTGACTTTAGACGACATGCAAAAAAACAGGAACTAGCCATGGAATCAGCTGTTTTCTTGCAGGCCGCCATGTTCACACGATACCACTGCCAGCGCGCCCTCATGGCAATAAATGTTACGCTAAAGCAAATTTAATTGCAAAACTGAGAACACTTGTCATTTTGCTTGGTGTTGTTGAGTTTCAAATACAGTTTCTTAGCAAAATAAAACAATGCATATTTTATTCACTGCATTTTTACAGGAAAACGTTAGCCTACGGACCCTCGTCGTGCGAATAAACACTTCCGGGACGGAGCCACCGACACCCTGCTGCTAATTGGTTGATCCCGTGGTCGGCGTCTTGAAGTGCCGTCAATTTGACGTCACGCTCTCAAACTTGAGAGCGATTTAGAGAGCGGTACAGAATACGGCCTCAGCTGTCACTGCTACTAACTTTTGAAAGCACAAGTGAGCCCAATATACAAATTGCCCTTGAAGTCCGCTATCCCTCTGCCTGGCTGTTATCGAAAGCGACACTACCATCAAGTGTTACTCTTTGCCAGGAAGCCCAGGTTTGGCATTACACTACAGTGAGCAGACATCAGAGAGAAATTTAGCCCTGTAATCCCCGTATATCACCCATGGTACAGAATGTAAAAAACTTTACTGGTGATTACGGTACTCCCTAATGTGCAATTTGAGTGCAGTTGATTTTGCTATTTATTGGGGCAGAAAACATAAATGACGCTTAAGCTACCATTAAGAGTATAATGTGAAGCATTGCCGACTAGTCGCACAAGGCCTATCGTACTGAACGAAAACTCCTCAGTGGTGCAGTGCAATCCTTGCCAGATTTTGGTGTCCTCTCCTACATTTGCTGTTCCCTGCGAGAACACGTTGCAACTTGCTTGTCTCACTGCTCAAGCCACAAAGGACGAGTCTTTGTTTTGAGTGCAAAATTCAGAGCAGCACGTGCCCATTCCCATGGTAAATGGCTCCACAAAAAACCCCCATAAATGCTCATGTTTGTCGTGTTGATGGTTCCACAGCTGATTTATGGCCGACTCAAGTTGTGACTAGCAGTTTCATGGTAAACCTTACGCTGATTCGGACATAATCAGCTACGCACCTGTGCAACAATTAAGACGGCCACAGTCTTTGCGCAAGAAATAGCCTCACTTGGGCAAGGCAGTGCATCATTTTTCACAAACCCTCCAAAATGTGCCACGTATGTGTTACTTGCTGCTCATCACAATTTCTACATGAAGAAAAAACAAATGATGAAAGGGCACCATCAAAACTTGGTTTGGTTTATGGCTTATGGGGGTTTAACGTCCCAAAGCAACTCAGGCTATGAGGGACGCCGTAGTGAAGGGCTCCGGAAAATTTGACCACCTGGGGTTCTTTAACGTGCATTGACAACGCACAGTACACGGGCCTCTAGAATTTCACCTCCATCGAAATTCGACCGCCGCGGCCGGGATTGAACCCGCGTCTTTCGGGCCAGCAGCCGAGCGCCATAACCACTCAGCCACCGCGGCGGCTCTCAAAACTTGGAAAGCCTGTCTGTTTCAACTAAACAGACGAGTTTCTGCCAACAATAAGCCCTCAATGCACAACCCTCACAGAAATATGTAGGCCACTTAGCGAATGGCCTGAGTTGTCATGCAGGCCGTGCTTTATGGCTTCTGCAGAGCTACTAGTGCAATGAAGTGTTAGATTGCAAGGGAAACCTGCCCTCTAAACTTGCTACAAACTAAATCCATTAACTTCAAAGGAGCATGGCAGTGAGGCTAGAGCTGGTATAAAATAATTCCATTCCATTTCCTATTCCCCACCATCCGTTATTGGCTGAAGCAATGCGACGCCCCTGCTATCACTTGGCTTGAGAAAATAACAGAGCAAATGCAGGACATGGCCTCACTTCAGCCCATATTGAATGGCAAGAAACACGAACTGAAATGGAATAACATTGGCTTCAGCAATGTTATAATATCCTAGCCTAGGAAAAATGCTTGAGCGAATGTTTCCGTTGCCTGCATATTTTTGACAAAAGTTATTTCTTATCAAGCAGAATGGCATGCAAAGCAAAACCTACTTTGTGTGTAGGCTACATGTTTGTACACGGTTTAATGCAACTATTAAGCTCCAAATAATCTTCTGACATTATTTCACGATGATAAGTATCAGCAAAATCATACATTTGATTTTCATCTGGTGCTCCCTTGAAGACACAAGCAGCGCTTTTCACACATGCCTAGTTCTCCTGATACACAGCTGCAAACAGTATGCAACCACTGCTTACCTACAACCTATTTAACCTGCACCATCCTGCACTCAATACATGCTGCCAGTGTTTAACATTGCTGAATAAATGCTGCCAGTTCTCTGTACAAACAGCGTTAGAATTTTCCTTGTGGCATTCAAAATGCAAGTGTCACTGGTAAACAAATGTCACAACTGGAGCAGGAAAATAGCTGTCAATGCACAATTCAGTGGGAGATAAAGAAACTGCCCCCGAAAGAATTTTCTTGCTTTCTGTGCACAGTACACAAAACAGTGCCTATATGTCTGCACAGAGAACAAATTCTGGTTTCTAGACATGTATGCTTCATGAAGAATCTATTAATATGAACATTACATTGTACGCAACCAATTCCCATTGTACGCAACCAATTCCCATCTGAAAACTCAATAGACTAAGGAAACCATGAAGTAGGAGCCTCATACCACAACTCTGAGTTCAACAAGGATGTGCTGCCCACAGCCGGTCAAACAAGGTGTCAGCACTTGAGCTCTATGCGACAAGTGTATGCAAGCTGCCTCATCATAACAGAATTGTGACCACTGCAAGCATGCCTGTCAAGAGACTACAAATAACAGTTCATAGAAAGGAAAAGCATTCACTCACCGCATTTGGCTGCTTCTGCAAAACTAAATCTCGTCTGTAATGGTAGAACTCCCACACCAAGGATGGATTAGCCAAAAATGCAGTTGGTGTAGCAAGGTCCTTTTGAAAGAGAAAAGAAGAAGGATATCAATCGATTTGGCGACATCGACAAAGGACGTCCGGAGACAGGCTGCATTTAAAAACACTAGTACTTTACTTCAGGAAGTAAAGAACAGCATTGGTGGATTTAGTGACAGCGATTCACTGCTGCGATGAGAGTCCCTCCACCCCGTAAACAAGCAGCATAAAACAGCGGGACGCATTCATCGTGGCAATTCAAAGCAAGGGCACTATGCTACAATTGCGAAGTGCCCCATGACGTGAGAAACTGTACGAACGATTGGAACTCACTTGAGCGTTGTACTTGCGCCAAAGACCTCCAGCACCACGGAAGGTAGGCACGCCACTTTCGGCACTGATGCCGGCTCCCGTGAGCGCCACTACGTGACGAGCCGATTTAAACACTTCGCGAAATGCTGCCATGTCTGAACTAGGTTGCCTCCGTGCCTTCGCCATGGTGCTTGGTCGAGACAACAACGCGCCCGTGACGCTTAGAGCCCGCCTAAGCACCACACGTGCCGCCATCCTGTTTGGAATGAAGACGATGTGCCGGTAAACACTAACAGTTTACAAAGTGGATCTGCACAGCCGTTCCCACGGCCCTTTTCCACTTAAGTCCTACGCCGTCAATCAAGTAGCAACCGAATGACAACCGAGCGAGAATGTCCGTGACAGATTGCAGTTAAAACGTCAAGCACATCTGTGATGAAGGTTGGCTTAAAAAACAGCAAACATCACCGCAGGTTACTCCAGTACAAGCTGCAGTTTACGAATTACACATTTATTTTCAAGTCTTCATACTACTCCAGATTAATATAGCACAATATATCTGCATGATAAGCATACCCTGATAGTAGCAGTGCTTCGGGCTTTATCGACAAACTTCTAAACCCAAACTGCTACTCAAAGTCACCTCCAAGCATTAGCGAATGCACGAAGATAGGGACGATAATCCCAGTACACGCCTTACCAAGAAGAGCACAGGCGGTTGTACGCGGTGAGGTGAAAAAAATAAACGCAATACTCTACAGCCGCCTCCATAGATGGCAGCACATGTCCGGGTCGCTCGGCGGTCTGCTGACGTCTGGTATTATTTATTTATTTATTTATTTATTTATTTATTTATTTACCCTAAAGACCCAGAAGAGGGCATTACATAGGGGGGGAATGATGAAAAGAAAGCACACATAACAAATCAACTCATAACAAATGATGGTAAATATACAGGGGGCAGAGTTAGGGTAACATTTGGTTAAGTGCAGCATAACATATTGAAACCACAAACTTCAACACGTTCAAACAAGTGAGTAATAATTAGGGCAAAATAAGTAACTAAAAATACAATGGCACATAAAAGAGGCTCCGGAGCTGTTCAGCACACAAGAAATAGCAAAGCAAAAAAGGACCGCCAAAAAGTCACGGACACGGTAAATCATTCAGCACTCTATGACGCATTTTCCGTGTTCAGAAATGTTAGTAAAGCTGTTTGAAAAGATGATAATTCAGTATGGCCGACAATGCTGGGTGGCAATGAGTTCCGTTCATTTATTGACAAAACCAGCGGTGACTTCTGATATTTTAGTGTGCGAGCGAAAATCGGTCGTACCTTATGCGCATGATCCAGGCGAGCTGAACAATGATGTGCAGGAAAGATATGATTTCGGGATAATGGCGTTTCGCTATAGTATAAGGTGTGAAATAATGACAACCGGGCGAACTTTCTACCCGCGATGCGCATTCATCTTAAACTTCCCGTTCTGTGCACACTCCACGCGATCCAGAACAGACATTGACCGATAATCACAAAGCCAAGCATCCAAACCTTGTTAAGACCTCTTGTTCGTCAAAACACGAATAGGTGCACTGAAGAGGCAGCAAACTCGTATATAATTTAATGAGGTTTAAAAAAATCCGGCATTTACGCATGTGAATTATCAAATTCCATCCCTCTTACTGTGCAGCTCTTTTATTCCCGTTTATTACTATGGCCATTCAAAAACGGTCCTTAAACAGGCGGTAGTGGGCGAGGTCAATATTTCGCTCGGCGGCTCGATCTGCCTAATTCATTCATTCACACCCTTTCTAACCCCGTCCCACATAGCGTGAGTGGGGTGTCCACCGGGAAGTGGGAAAGTTACTGCGCTGTTTCCTTTCCTCAAAATCAGTTTAACTCTACGCTCCATAGAGGCCAAGTGGCCCGCCGCAGTTCCTGCCACCGCAACGCTGCGGTTGAAGATGGATACGGTTGACCGTTAAAAATAATAATAATTGGTTTTTGGGGAAAGGAAATTGCGCAGTATCTGTCTCATATATCGTTGGACACCCGAGCCGCGCCGTAAGAGAAGGGTTAAAGGAGGGAGTGAAAGAAGAAAGGAAGAGGTGCCCTAGTGGAGGGCTCCGGAATAATTTCGACCACCTGGGGATCTTTAACGTGCCCTGACATCGCACAGCACACGGGCGCCTTAGCGTTTTGAGTCCTTAAAAACGCAGCCGCCGCGGTCGGGTTCGAACCCGGGAGCTACGGTTACGCTCATAAATTTGTTAGCCGCCGTGGTGGCTCAGTTGTTATGACGCTCGGCGACTGAGCCAAAAGACGCGGGTTCGCTCCCGGCCGCGGCAGTCGAATTTCGACGGAGGCGAAATTCTAGAAGCACGCGTGTAGTGTGCGACGTTGAAGAACCCCAGGTGGTCAAATTTCCTGAGCCCTCCACTACGGCGTCCCTCACAACCTAAGTCGCTTTGGAATGTTAAACCCCCATAAACCAAACCTCACAAATTTTCGCGCAACGACGCTGAGTTTTGCAAGTTGCTGAATAACTTAAAAAAAGACCTTCAGGCCAGTCTAGCCTGGTGCACGTAACCGTGTCTAAGTGACCTCATTTTTCAAAATATCCTCAGAGCTCTTTTTATCCGATTTTGCCGATTTAAACACTTCGCTAAATGCTGCCATTTCTGAACTAGGCTGTCTCCGCGCCTTCGATGTTTGGTAGAGACAACAACGCAGCCGTGATGCTAAGAGTCCGCCTAAGCATCACACGTGCCGCCATCCTGTTTGGAATGAAGATGTGCCGGTAAACACTAACAGTTTACAAAGTGAAGATTTGCACAGCCGTTCCCACGGCCCTTTTCCACTTAAGTCCTACGCCGTCAATCAAGTAGCAACCGAACGACAACCTAGTGAGAACTTCCGTGACAGATTGCAGTTTAAACGTCAAGCACATCTATGATGAAGGTTGGCTTAAAAGTGCAAACATTATTACCGCAGGTTACTCCAGTACAAGGTGCAGTTACACACATTTATTTTACACATTTATTTTCAAGTCTTCATACTACTCCAGATTAATATGGAACAATATATCTGCATGATAAGCATACCCTGATAGTAGCTGTGCTGCGGGCTTTATCGACAGAGAAACTTCTCAACCCAAACTGCTACTCAAAGTCACCTCCAAGCATTAGCGAATGCACGAAGATAGGGACGATAATCCCAGTACACGCCTTACCAAGAAGAGCACAGGCGGTTGTACGCGGTGAGATTAAAAAATTAATGTGGATTAGCCCAGCTAATCCAGGATATACAAAGCGAAAGCGAGATTGAGGTCTCCACTGACCCACGGAGCCTGTTGTGCGCCTTTCCTTTCGTGAAAATGAATGCGCCGCCGCGGTGGCTCAGTGGTTAGGGTGCTCGACTACTGATCCGGAGTACCCGGGTTCGAACCCGACCGCGGCGGCTGCGTTTTTATGGAGGAAAAACGCTAAGGCGCCCGTGTGCTGTGCGATGTCAGTGCACAAGGTGGTCGAAATTATTCCGGAGCCCTCCGCTACGGCACCTCTCTTTTCCTTTCTTCTTTCACTCCCTCGTTTACCCTTACCTTAAGGCGCGGTTCAGGTGTCCAACGATATATGAGACAGATTCCACCAACTTATTCCACCAACTTCGTGGCTTCCTCTTTCCTCTCCAGTGGTTTACTCCTTTTACTTGTTTTATTTTTGTACTAATGAGGAGTTCTAACTTATTATAATCCTACTTTTCCATGGGATGTGTCTCTATTGCTTCCTCTATTCACGCCGCTATTTGCGCTATTTGTTCGTCATTTAATTTTCCGCACTCTGACTCCCCTTCATTTCTCTTTTGAGCAGGGCTCCAAACTGTAGACTAATACGCTTATGATCACTACCGAGGCTGTACTACCCCTCTTCGTCTATTTCCATCATTGCGAGCTTGCTATACATCCCCTGCGAGGTTAAGCAGTAGTCAATGGTCGTTTGCCTGCTACGGGATTCCCACGTGATTTGTCCCTCACACTTAGTTTCTCTATTTACAATAACTAGGTTGTGTCGCTCACAGAAGTCTAGCATCAACTTCCCGTTATAATCTGTGTATCCATCCAGATCCTCGGTGTGGCCATTCATGTCCCCCAACAGAATAATATTGGCGCCTTCTCCAAACTGCTTTATATCGTCATTGAGACACTTAACTAGATCCGCGTTCTCTTGCCTGCATTTCTCCCCTGTCCCTAAATAACCTACTCCTAGCCATGTCATTTTACCGGCAATTGTACCCGATACCCAGACATGTTCTTTGCAAGTTGACTTTATTCTTTGTCAATTTGTTGATGTATCAGCATACCTACTCCTCCTCCCTTCCTCTCCATTGTTGTTCTGTTGCTCCCTTCCCAGACGTAGCCATTAATATATGGTGAGTCTTCTAGATCCCTGAGATGTGTCTCGCATAGCGCGTATACACCTACTTCTTCGTCCTTCAACTGCTGTTCTATCTCTAACCACTTCGCTCTCTTTCTGCCGCCTTGCATGTTTATGTACCTGATCCTAGTGATAAATTTCTTTTTTGTAGTTTTCTTCCTGGACCTCCTAGGGACCATTTTATTGGCGTCAGCCTTCATTGCTACACTTTCTACTTTGCTTCTACCTACCCCTATGCCTTGATCCGCAGTGGACCCCCTAAAAAAGCTGCTGCCCGGCCTGCCAGGCGCCACCCGATCTCGGCTCCTAGCCTTCTATTAAAGTGGATGCCATCTCGCGTAAAGCCTCCGTCAAAGCCTGCTCTATACACTTCCCTGTTTATGTCTGCCACTTCAAAGCCTTTCTCCTCGCTTAACTTCCATATCTCCCGATTAACAGCCACAACGTCCTTGGCAATTTCTTCGTTCCGTCCTTGCACTTCCGGCACTGTGCACACCACGATCTGGACTTGCTGTGCTATCGCCCTTAAATCGTCAACTCCCTCCGCTAATCTTTCCGCTACTTTTGCGGCTTCACCATTCAAGACATCATTTAGTCCCGCCGCTATCACTACCAAATTGCGCTCCTCAACATTCTTAGAAAGTTCGTTTTTTGTTTCGCTCAGTACTGCGTCCATTTTCCTGCCTGGGAATGCCCCGACTGCTACCAACTTATCACCCTTTACACTCTCCATTATAGTTCTTTTGCACCTACTCATATTTGAGTCACCACCGATAAGTACTTGGGTACTCGCTTCCTCCATCCTAACTTCCGGTTTATTATGGCGCCTCTTATCTGTGGCTGCGACCTCATTTCTGGAAGTTATCTTGTTCCCCTTCTCTCCATCTCCAACAGACTTCCTAGCTGCCACGTGTGCGTAGCTGCTCCTGTCTGAACCCCCTGACCTAACTCCTTATCGCTGTCCATGCCAGCGCAGGCCCGATCCACGTGGCTGGTGCTGGAATGTCCGCCAATGTCACTTCGCTTGGCGGTGTCAGCCATTTTTTGCGTTCAACAACTCACTAAGCTGCTCTTGGAGTTTGCGCTTCTCTGCCCTCTCTACCTGCAGCTCTTTTTCTAGGGCATCCATACGTAGCGCTAGGCTGGTGTTTGCTTCGTCAGCCCTGTCCAGGCGTGCACCTAATACGCAGCATTTGCACATAAAATCCGCGCCTTCGGCTTCCTCTACAGATTCGAACCGCGTTTCTTTCAGATTCACAACGTCTCACACTCCTTGCATTTAACCTTCAGTTGCTTGACCATCTTAACAGCACTCTATTATTCCTACCACAAAATGCTAGAGAAGAAAAAAAAACACTTGCAACCACGTGCTCAAATAAAATTCTGCCTACCGCTAAAGCCAATCACCTATAAAGGAATACTAACTACCTGTCTTCTACTAACTAAAGGAATACTAACTACCTGGCTTACAAGTGAGCCCTGCAGATCTATAGCTGTCAGCCGGAAAAGGCCCGGCCGTTAGGTCACTGACCTGCTCTTTCGCGAGCACTTCACCTAACTAGCCCAGATCTAAAACTAGCCTAAATCTAAGCTCTCAAAATATTAAAGGAAATAACTCATCGATTTGTCGTAGTCACGCGCTCTCGCAGTCGTCCGTCGGTCAGGTCCCGGTCACCACGCGTAATCCGAAGAGCACCGAGACAAGCGTCCGCACCGCACGGCTGTCAACTGCTAGAGGGTCATTTGACAGCGCCGCCATACGGCGGACGCGCGCTCTACAGCGGGCAGAAAAACCACTGACGTTTCAGGCATGTTCTTCTGGAGGCATTGTTTCTTTCCCTCCTTCGTCTGTTACAACGGCGATCGTTTTGCGTTGGTACTGCGTCCGTGTAGACTACGCTGGGATTGTCGCTGAATTCCCTGCTGAGTGCTCGGAGTTCTGGCTGGTCTTCTTTCATGGTGTATATTGGGGTCCATGTGTCTGGGTATGGCTCTTGCCCGGATGTTGTTTCTGTCTTCATTATTAATCTGCTCCTTGTCTTTTTGTGTGCCCAGGAGTAGCCCTAATTTCTCCATTAGGTAGGTGTTTTCCCGTTCTGGTTTGAGTGAGTCTGTCTAGTTGTGCACTACGTTGCGTTTCTCGTAGCTTTTTTTAAGCGAAATTTATTGCCCCAGGGCATCAATGATGGGTGAAGGTGTGATGAATGATGTAGTAGAGATTAAATGAATGGAAAAAGGTTAGCTGATTTGATGAAGTCCAGTAGAGAACGATGGTACGGTCCCTGCGTCCAGGCAATGTATGAAGCCGGGTTGCTTGGTGAACGACCTGCTATCATCAGGTACCGGATCCTTGTAGGCTTGAGAGCTGGGCAGTCCCACAGTAAGTGATGAATGTCGGCCTCAATGTCCTCGTGTTTACATATCGGACACCCTGTCTGAGGAAACAATTCTCGGTACTGCGGCCACTTCCGAGTGATGGCTGGTGTGAGGGCAACCCCGACCCGGATCCTCCTAAGCGCAACCTCCTTTGCACGGGTAAGACCGCGGGGAAGGGTTACCGCACACGGAGGGATGAGAGCACGTGTGCGGCGCCGGAGGAGTTCCTTTCTTGATGAAAGGAGGGTAAAATTGTCCAAATGAAGGAGCCGAGGCGATGATGAGTTTGTATTCGCAAGGCGGGTCGCTAAATCTACCTGGCTTTGATAGGTCAGCGGATCCCGTGGGACCCACTCAGTACGTACTGGCTGCGGGATGCGTGCCGCGAGCCGGTGGATGTCCCGACATATTGTTGGACAGCGGCTAACACGTTGTAGCAACCGGACAACTTGAAGGGCGTCAGTGCGGATGACAACGCGGGCCGCAGGGAGCATGGTTATGTCGGCCACGGAGCAGAGTGCTTCTAGAACTGCAACGAGCTCAGCACACAATGACTAAAAAGGGGGTTCCGTAAGTTGAAGCCAAGAGGTTTGATACAGGGCAGGTCCGCAAGGGCAGTAGATAGCTGTTGTTGCTTTGCAGTCTTGTATGCTTGCGTCTATGTAGACAACAATGGATCCTTCAGGCAGGCAAGCATCTTGTTCCTCAAATTTCTGGCGAAGGAACGATGCCGAATGAGCAGATGTTGGCCGGCGATTATCTGTTGGCTTGTTGTCGCTTCTCGTAGTTCGTCGAAGGTGTTCGATACTCCCAGTGCCATTAGATTTTCGGTTGGTGTTGACATTGGAAGTTTGAGCGCCGTTTTTTTTTGTACGCTTTGCGTAGTATGGTGTCGATTTGTAGAGTCCCTTTCTTGTTTAGTTCGTGGTAGGGGAGACTGTACTTTACCCTGGTCGTCACGAGACTGTCTATGAGTCTTAGCGTATTCTGTTCTCTCATGCCCTTCTTTTTACTGCTGACTCTTCGCACGATTCTGGCGACTTGCTCTGTTGTATTCTTAAGAGAGGCGATGGTTTTGCTACATCGTCCTGTGTTTTGCAGCCACATTCCAAGCACTCTGACTTACGTTTTCTCAGGTATTGTCTCGTTTACGAGTTTCAGGGTGATTTGGGAGTCGTATTTTTGTGTACCTTGAGTCGTATTTCCGTGTGCGAGGAACGCGGTGAGACCTCATACCAAACGGCGACGGCGGCGAGCCGCGTGGTGTGACGTCATGCCAGATGGCGCGCCGAGCGTGCAAAGCACAGTAGCCGTCTCACATATCTCGGTGGACACCCTAATCACGCCGTAAAGGAAGGGATAAAGGAAAGAGGGAAAGAAAAAAGAGAAAACTGAAAATTGAAAGCTGCATTTTGAGGAAAGGCGCGGTGCTGCGCAGCGGCGGAACACCTGCGGCTCGGTGCTAATAGTGGCGCATGCGCAGTTGTGACTAGAGAGTGAGGGAGAGAAATGCGCCGTGTGTCGTCAGTGGTCCTCGCGCATGCGCAGCACGGCTCTCCAGGAATCACGCGAAAATGCTCAACCTGCGGCCAGTATAAAAAATTGCTGATGGCCTAGCTCTGTTGGGCCAGGATATATACGTAGCTAAAGCGCGGCGATTTCTGCACCGGAAGAGTGCATTCACTAGATGCGCCTTTATTAATGGCTAAAGCTTGAGCCGGCGGGGCGGAGTGGTAGCGTCTCTGCCTCAAACGCCAAAGACCCTGGTTCCATTCCGAGACTCGGCATAGGTTTTTTTTTGCGAAAGCAACACTACGCCAGCCAGCGAGCCATTTCGGCTCGTCGCGCGCATTAGCCGTATGCCGTATGCCGTGGCCGACGAACGACCTTGAGCCGCCGTTGCCTAGCAACGCTCCGCAGCCGCGCTCCAATAGATGGCGCCGCCATCGACGCCGCTGCCATCGCCGCTCGCTCCACCAGATGTGCTCTGCTGGAATAGAGGGAGAGGTGCCGCCTCGCGGGGGTGTATATGTGTATATATATATATATATATATATATATATATATATATAAGCAGGGGGGTTGAAGGTCGGATGGGTCTGGTACAACATAAACGCAGTAGGGTGGGCGCATGCTGGAAAAAGTAACAATCTATTCTAACGTTTCGACCAGGGTCTGGCCTTTGTCAGAGTATATATATATATATATATATATATATATATATATATATATATATATATATATATATATATATATATATATATATATATATATATATATATGCGCTTCGGCTCAGTGTATTAACGCGACAGCGTTAAGGAGCTCGTGTCCCAGAAAAGCCAGTATCGTCGGCGTCTTTGGCCGTGAGCGAAAAATGGCGCATCACGATGGACACCTGAACCGCGCCGTAAGGGAAGGGATTTTTGTTTCCTTACGGCGCGGTACGGTTGTCCAGCGAGAATTGTGAGACAGGCGTCATTTCCTTTCCTTAAAACCAATTTCAATTTCCTTCCCTTACAGTCCGGTTCGGGTGTCCACCGAGATATGCGAGACAGGCGTCCTTTCCTTAATTGTCCGACGGGCCACGCGTCGCGCCGAACGGGTGTTGGCATTCCGTGGACTCCTTGGCAGCGCTGCAACACGCTGTCGCGTCTCACTCTTAAAGACGAAGCTTAAATGGGTGGAGACATCAAATTTGTGGTTAGCGCGTTCTGTGTTTCAAACGTTTCTTATTGCTCCAGAAAGCATGATACACGCTCTAAGATTCAATTACTGACAATGAATAATTTAATATCGAATTTTTATGTGAGCGAGTTTCGTTCTCGGTTTCTAAGCGCAGAAGTTGACAGTGACGCCACATTCTAGGATGCTCAACTACGCTGCCTGGTCACGCGGGCCCACATAGTTGTGACGCACCTACGGTTGCATCGTCTGTTTTCGTACACACGTGTTGTACGAGCACACGCGAACGAACAACGGCATGGCAACTTCCAGAAGCTCCGATTATGAGCAATCTGACTCCGATGAGGACATCGACTTTTTTTTTTATGGCAGCAGCGAGGACGAGAATGAACGCAGATCCATTGAGAACCCGAGAAATCAGTTCAAGTTTGATCCGCTGGCCAGCGACAACGATGAAGAAAATGCCAGGCCGTCAATAACGAAGTTAAGCGGAGGGGTAACATCGACTGGTAAGTGGCGATGGTTTTCAAAAATAATGTTATAATTGTCAATGCAGGCAGCGTATTGGCCATGACAGCTAGGGTTTCCATTGTAGCAGTACATTATATTTTGTCCTTTCTCTCGTTGCGCTGTGAGCGTCTGACGTCCGCTCTCCTGGATATTACTGATGCGCGCTTTTAAGCTTATCGTTGTACTTAAGCTGCCAGAACTTATAACGAAAACAAAATCCTTTCTCTGGCCGCAAGCGATCAAAGCAATGCAACCTTGCTCCAATGTTTACTTCCGAGCATATATACACAGGCGGGTGGTAGCGCGCATGCATGTCGGTTTTATTCTGAAGTTATCTAGCTGAGTGACAGGTAGACTACGAGATACTATGAAATGTATATTTATCGCAGGTGCACCTGTGGTCGTTGTCGGCCAATGGAGACAGAGCAAGAGCCCGTGTGCTGCCTCGAAGTTCCGAAGGTGGCCGCCCAAGTGCCCCAGGGGGCCAAGTGCATAACCAACCACTCCGGCTTTGAGCCAATATGCCTGAATATCCACGCTCTGTCGGCGGCATATTATGCCTTGAGAGAAGACAGGCCTTCTCTTGTCGATGCACCCGACATCCACACGTACGCATGACTTATTTACGGTCAGGGCGCGTGTGAAATGCGACGCGCGGCGGGAACAATTAGCGAGATACCGTGTCTACCGCCGTTCGCCGTACGGCTGTACCCGGCTATGCTAAAGCTCTCCATTATCACGGGCGCGTACAGGGTTTTCCGCGCGCGCTGTAGAGACACAGTAGTAGCAGTAAAACTCCATTGCAGTAAAAATGCATCAGTTTGCTTTTTTTGAATGTGCACTTTCCTTTTGTTTTACGCAATCCAGAACGCCATGTAGCGTCACTACTTTCTTGTATGTTCTCTGTATACATCGCTCGCTATAGACTAACTATTAAATGCGCCATCCACCAGATACATATACGTCGAGTCAAATCATGTGCACATTCACCATCAGAGACTTTGTGTGCATGTCCAGGAATATACATTAGGCATCAGCAACAATTATGCTATACATAAAATTTCTGTTTATTGCTGCTTATACACTCAAAGCAGCTTCACGCCCAGAAATGGCAGCTGTTAGCATTTGTCATTGAGAGCTGAGGCATTTGGTAATTGTAAAGCAGTACCAGCAGAGTACCAAATTTTTGCTAATTTATTCTTTTTAAATTCTTTAGCAGGTACAGGTACACTGCATACAGGCACTTTGTACGCTGGATGTGGGTCTGGCTCGGCCGGAAAACTTGTAAGGTGCTCCCAAGCTGCGTCATCAGCGAGATAAGGAACGCCTTTTCTTCAGCTCGCTATGCTGGGTTTAAGTACCCCGAGTAGCAGAGAGAAACAGGTCAAAAGAGAGTATGTTTGGGCATGTTGGTGGTTCATACTTAAAAAGAAATAATAGTGCACTAACGAAAATAGGACGAATGAAAACAAATGGACGTGAGCTGACTTTCAGCTCAGGATTTATCGAATCCTCAGTTAAATGTAAGCGCTTGTCCATTTCTTCTCATTCGTCCAGTCTTCCTTTGTGCGCTATTATTTCCTTTTTAAGTTGTGAAATGATCAACTGCCCTGGGAAAAAATAAAGGTGATAAGAACTGTAGTGCTTTATTCTATATTCACATGCAGGTCAACCAGTTTCAACCCAGTATGCAGAAGAAAAAAGGTAACCAAAAAATCCATTCGGATGGTAGTAGGAACTGTAAACATTTAGGCAATTTGTTTACATGGTTTTCACCGATTGTTGAAAGATGGTAGGAATACTGACCTGCAAGTTGCATTTGTACAAGGTGTGGATTGCCAGTGGTGAGGAAAAATGGAGGTGTGCAATCAGCCTGTTTACGGTTGTCTGCTGCATGACACTTTCACACGCACTCTCGGCAGTCAAAAGAAGTCCTTGAATAACGTCACGCATTTGCTAGAAAAGTTGAGAGAGCTGTCGCACCCTGCTGTACGTGGCTTGGCATATAGGCTACATGGTAAGGTCTTGAAGGCAGCCGTAGAAAACAACAGCAGCCATACATGTGGCCAGGTAGCTGCACATTTCCAGGTTTCTGATAAAATAACTCCACCTCACCTACACTACATTGGGACGCCGTTCAAGTTGAGACAGAGGTTGTCCCACACGCTGTAAGACAGCAACATGTGACAGCAACCTGTTTGTAGTTGCTCTTGCTGCATTGCAATGCATACGCAATTGATTTGGTCTTCACGAGTAACGAAAAATGGATTCTATGTGACACGTCCAAGCATGCCTGACACTGATTGTCCTCTGAGACAGCTTCTATACTCAGTTTCATACATAGAAGGCTGCAAAAGTAGCGCGTCCGTGGAATCGTATTGGTTCATCACGTATCATTCGTCCTTCTCGAAACTCTGGTGAATGTATGGGTGATAAAGAACGATATCAAAAGATCTGGCACCACTGAAAATCACTGTCAAAGCTATGAGGCCCTCTGGCTATAATTTTCACTGCATGTGGACTACTTTATGGGCGCAGATTGAGTACGAGCCATTTGCCCTACCAACTGCATATCATACTGCCCCATGCAAGTTTACTTCTTGAAGTCTTAATGAGTCGCAGGATGAAATTGTGGCAATAGATAAAGCGAAGTCCAGGAGGTGCAAGTCACAGCACTTTAGTTTTCTCGCAACAATATATGCTTGTGTTCACTTCGGTTGTGTAGCGCACAGTGGCGCTGCAAAGTGGAGGTGCTAAGGTGAGCGTTCCCAGCCGGCGAAAGAAAATAAAGATGAACGGCACATGCTCGGTGCGGTGTACCCGCCGCGGTGGCTCAGTGGTTAGGGCGCTAGACTACTGATCCGGAGTTCCCGGGTTCGAACCCGACCGCGGCGGCTGCGTTTTTATGGAGGAAAAACGCTAAAGCGCCCGTGTGCTGTGCGATGTCAGTGCACGTTAAAGATCCCCAGGTGGTCGAAATTATTCCGGAGCCCTCCACTACGGCACCTCTTCTTCCTTTCTTCTTTCATTCCCTCCTTTATCCCATCCCTTACGGCGCGGTTCAGGTGTCCAACGGCATATGAGACAGATACTGCGCCATTTCCTTTCCCCAAAAACCAATTATTATTATTATGCTCGGTGCACACGCATGGCACGGGCTGTTCGGTGCTAAAAACCTGCTATGCTGGTCCTCTTGCTCTGGCGCTCCGCTGCGACCCCGCAAATCCCCTACAGTAGTGACTCTGGCCTAAGAGATGACCAATCGACCTACTTCGCACAACCAAGCCTCCTCCTCCGCGATTTCCTAGTCTCCCGAAACTCAGGCTGCTTTCGGGGCTTCAAAACAAGCCCTCGCCAATTTGATGCTTCTCATCCACCCCAGGGCTTGCGCGCCAACTCGTATCGTGACGGATGCTTCCAGTGTGGCCATTGGTGCTGTTCTCCAGCAGAAAATCAACTCCGAGTGGCACCCATTGGGTTTCTTCTCTCGGAAGCTCCAACCTGCTGAGACTCACTACAGCATATACGGCCGTGAGCTGCTCGCCATCTACTCCACCGTCCAGCATTAACGTCACTTCTTAGAAGGCCAGCCATTTTAAGTTCTAACGGATCATAAGCCTCTGGTGTATGTGTTCCGTATGAACTCTTCCGAATACGTCGCCCGTGAACTTCGTCAGCTGGCCTACATATCGGAGTTTGTGACAGATATCAGGCATATCAAAGGCACTGATGAGGCAGCTGATGCACTTTAACGCATTACCTCCATCGGCGTGTCTAATTTGCTGTGGACTGGGAATATCTGGCGCGGGCGCAGCTAGACGACCCTGAGCTGCAAGCCTTGCGTGACCACCCCTGTGCCCTCCGTCTGCAGCTCGTGCCTCATCCGTTTGTGCCCGGATTGCTCTGGCGCGACATGTCATCGGCTCTACCGCGTGCTTTCACACCGGAGGCCTTTCGTCGTGCAATTTTTCATGCACGACATCTGCCATCCCAGCATCCGAGCCACGCTGTGCCTCGTTACCCAGCAGTATGTCTGACCGACACATTAACACGAACGTTCGTCAGTGGGCGCAATCGTGCCTTGCTTGCCAGTCCGCCAAAGTGACCCAACATATAAAGACTCTACCCCAGTCTTTCCTGCCACCTAGTTGTCGCTTTGGCAACGTTAATCTTGACTAGGTTGGACCACTCCCTTCCTCTCATGGCTGTCGGTACATTGTGATGATAATTGACCGCTTCACCAGTTGGCCCGAAGCAGTGCTCATTCCGGACATTACTGTGGAAACAGTTGCCAAAGCCTTCGCTTCAGCATGGGTTTCCCGCTTCGGCTGCCCGTCATTGTTACCACGGATCGCGGCCGCTAGTTTGAACGCATCCTCTTCACTTCCCTCACCCGTCTGCGTGGCACTAAACACTGCCTAACCGCAGCATACCACCCCAGTGCCAACAGCATGGTCGAGAGGCTTCATCCCAAGCTCATGGCTGCCCTCGTTGCGCGCCTTGATCGCGAGCACTGGGTCGACCGCCTTTCTATGGGACTTCTTGGTCTATGCGCCGTCCTTCGTCGTGACCTTGGCTGTTTGGCGGCTGAACTCGTCTTCGGTGCACCCCTGCGGCTTTCTAGAGACTTGTTCGTTCCTTCGCCTCCCTTGTCCCAGCCCCTGCAGTACCTTCAACACGTACAGGACTGTATTCATCACCTGCGCCCAGTCCCGCCTCGATCATCTGACCGTCATGTATTTATGCACCCAGACGTTGCGTCCTCGACGCGGCGCCTCTTACCCCCGTCATACAACGGCCCGTACCGCGTCCTCAACAAGACGAAAAAGTTGGCGACTATCCTGCTGAATGGTTGTGAAGAGGTAGTCTCCTTAGATGGCCTCAAACCCGCATACCTAGAGACACCTCCCCAGGTGCTTCCCTTGGATGTTGCCAGCTTATCTGCTGACCAGCCTGCCGCCAAGGCAGCCCCATCTCTGCCCCATCGGCGAGTACATTTTGCCGTTCCGTCTGGGCGGGGGGCCCTGTAGCACACAGGGACGTTGCAAAGCGGAGGAGCCAAGATCAGCGTTCCCAGCTGGCGAAAGAAAATAAAGATGAACGGCGCATGCACGCATGGCACGTTCAGTGCTAAAAGCCTGCTACACTGGTCCTCTTGCTCTGGCGCTCCGCTGCGACCCCGCAAATTCCCTAGAGTTGTACGGTGAACTACTTTTTTGGGCGCGGACTTAGCCTATGTGGACATGCACACTAATTTTGGCAGCGTTACTTATGTATGAAACGAAGTATACACAACAGCAAGAACTCCATTTACCTCACCACTAGTCCAACTGTAACGATGCAATAAACACTTTGGTTAGACATTATTCCAACACACACCCCAACTCCTTTTCAGGCATGTAAGCAGTTATTTGCGCACTCATGTCGACATCTGTAATAAGATAGCCACTTTTTCTGGTCATCTCATACACACAAAAAAAGAGGGCACTGTGACATGGCAGTTGCTTGAAGCTGAGGCCATGGCATGCACTTCTTATGCAAACTAACAAAAATGGGCATCTCAAACACCACTTCAGCAAGAGCAGGACTAAACGATGACAATGATTTTCGTATACTGGAAGTAAAATGTTGACATAAGAAAAGGAGCAGGAATACAACTGAACAGTTCTTGGGGTCTGAATCCGGTCACAGAGACATGAATGCAACAGCATGATACACCATTCATTTTCTCCCACAGTAGCAAGCTGTGCCATCTCCTGATGCAAGCAGACATCTGCAATATTAAACACTTATTGACAGCTGAATATGCCATGACGGCAATGCATAAAGCAGAAAATAGTGACACAGGTACACAGGTATGAGGCTAATAAAATGTCAGTAACCGGAGCTTGCATATGTGCCATATACAGCAGGACATGTCATAGGGCAAGTAGCTTCGTAGTGTCCGAGTTAGGAGTTGTGCAAAAGACATTCACAAGACATTCACAAGTTTGCAGAGCGCTTGACTGTGATGTCATATTCCTCCTCTTCACATTTCCTGCCAATGCCATGGCGGGCCATGACAAGGTCACGTTTGCCCACTATTTATTGCTTACTCCATTCGTGCTCTTTCCCCGCCCCCACTAATTGCGACATCTCACGATTTCCAAATTACTATGTACTGGCAGAATGCGCTAATATTGTCTGCTGTGGGTTCTTTTGCAGTTGGCGTCATCACCCTGCTTCACACGTTCAAGAAAACTGTGTGCAATATTAGCTACCCAGCATACGCCTCTATACATGCGGTGAAAACCATTCTGGAATGAGAGTGCCTTTGGCGAGGTGCTAGTTCAGGAGAGGGTGTTGTCTTCGAATAGCTGCACAACGCAAGCCATCCCGGCATTCGTGCTACGCAGCGGCTCGTGACGCCTAGGTTCGTCTGGCCAAAAGTCAACCGAGATGTGCGTCGCTGGGCTCGTCTCAGTGCTTGCAATGTCAGTGTACAAAAACAACGCGTCATACGCGGTCGCCTCACCACCTTTTCCAACCCCCGACTGTCGTTTTGACCATGTACACGTCGGCATTGCTGGCCCTCTTCCTCCATCACGAGGTTTCAAATACATACTTATGTGTGTTGACCGCTACACACGGTGGCCCGAAGCCTTTCCGCTGCCCAATATTACGGCGTGTACAGTGGCGTGCACTTTTGTCAGTGGATGGATTTCTCGTTTCGGCTGCCCCACTGTAGTGACAATGGATCGTGGCCGTCAGTTTGAGTGCACCTTGTTTCGCGCCCTGACATCTCTGCTTGGCGTGTGCCATGTTCACACTACCGCGTATCATCCCTCTGCGAACGGCATGGTTGGACGCTTGCACCGTCAGCTGAAGGCTGACCTTGTTGCACGCGAAGCTCGCACCTGTTGGCCCGATTCCCTTTCTTTAGTGATCCTCGGCATTCGATCACCCTTTAATGAAGATCTTCAGTCCGCAGCGGCCGAAATCGTCTACGGGACTACCGTCTGTTTGCCTGGCGAGTTCTTCGCTTCGGCCCGCACCGAGGACATCTCTCCGCCTGCCTACGTTGAACACCTAAGCCTGCAACCCGTCCTCACACGTCCACACGTCTTTGTGCGTCGAGACATCATCAAGCCTTCGCTCACTCCTCCCTACAATGGCCCTTATCCCGTCCTGCAGCGGGGTGAGACAACTTTGAAGCTGTCCGTCGATGGACGAGAAGAAATCGTTGCCATCGACCGCGTGAAGCCCACCTACATCTCGCATGCTTCTCGTTCAACCTGCCAGCATGAAATCGCAAGCCCCAGTTCTTCCACTGACTCGGTCCGCCCATCAGCACAAATGTGTCATGGGTGCCGTGCTGTTGACTGCCATGCTCCTTTCTATCCGCGGGGGGGCGGGGGCCCTGGTAGCGGCACTATCACCATCAGCAGTGCTGCGCCGCCTCGGCTCGCGGTGGGGCCACGTGCGGAGTAGAATTAAGTCAGTTGATACCTGGTTCCCGGCCTGTTGGCTTCGTCCGCGTCGCGCTGCGTTAATTTGTAGGGGACTAAGTCTCCGTCCCTCTACAGGTGTTAAATGGCAGCACCGGAGCGATGAACAGGCATCGAAAAATACAGGAAGCTATGTACCATCACAGAAAATCCAAAAACATAGCAAACACTTTGATAAGTACATTCTACATATTTGGCTAACATTATTGCTATCTTGCTGACTGAACTGCTAAAATACATAAAGCGTTTTTGCAACGATGACCTGGTTTCCATAACTGTGGATGAAACCACCCAAAAATTACTGAAAAATGAAGGTTACCTACTTAGCAAAGCCTCTACTCTCAAGAATCAGGGCCCAGTGACCAAAGGAGAGATGAAAGTGTTCTTCTGCCTTGTGCTTTAGCAAAGAATGGGTCGAAAGCCAAAATAGGACTGGCCAGAAGCTGGCGGAAGCTTTTGAGGAGAAGCTTATTTCATTTCAATGATATGTTCTATCGCTGCGACACAGCAATGCATATGATCTTAGGCAGATCGGCAACATCAACAAACCTCCTGCTCATTTTGATGTGCCCCCAATACCACAGTGGAGTCGACAGGGGTAAAACAAGTTGGCGTGCTAGCGTCCAGCAATGAGAAGACACAGGTAACTGCAATGCTGAGCTGTACAACAAATGGTAGTAAGTTGTGGGCGCACTTTCTGCGAGGCGTTATAGCGCACACCAACGTGAAGCGTTAGGTGTACACTGACCTCTTCTCGACTGGATAGACCGCATCTGGCACGAGAGGCCAGGCACTAGCTTGGGGGTTCCACTCCATGCTTGTTTTGGATGCACTGAAGGACCACCTAGACCAGCATGTCAAAGAAAAACTTGCAGCTTGCCACACGGGTCTTGTGGTGATACCGGTTGAAACGACCTCTCAACTGCAGCCACTGAATGTATGCATCAACAAGCCCATGAAGGAGTGTAATCGAGCGCTCTATAAGAGCAGCCAATGAATGGCTTCCACACCTTCACAGCCAGCAATAGGCTGAATCATGCCTCTAACTAGGAAATGGCCAGGTGGGTGGATGGAGCTTGGCTTGGGTACAGTGAAATAGAGTAATATTGTAGTTCACTATAGTTTGGAAGTCCAAAAATCACGGTCGTGAAGGCATTCAAGAAACACAGAATTTCCAATGCCATAGATGCCACTGAGGACAAGATGTTGTGGTCGGAGTGTGAGAAGGACCAGTCTGAGAGTGAAGGGGAACAAAGTTCAGATGAATAAACAGCTTGTTCCCACTGAAAATATAAAAATGCAATTTTTCCTTTACCGAAATCACATGCATTTTAGAAGCAGGGCTTGAAGTTTTCTCTTTTCCCGGTCATCGTTAGATTCAGGGGCATGTTATACTCAGGTAAATACGGTATATACACAAGCTGGCATATATACAGCTGGCAAGGGACAGGGTTAATTGGAGAGACATGGAGAGGCCTTAGTCCCGCAGTGGGTGTAGTCAGGCTGATGATGACGATGATACACACACAACCTCCCTCAACATAACCTATGGGAAGTTGCTGACACAGATTGCTACCTCCATAGAAGATGTGCCAGTCTGTGACATATACACAAGCTGACATATATACAGCTGAAAAAAGGACAGTGTTAACTGGAGAAACAAGGGAGAGGCATTAGTCCTGCAGTGGGTATAGTCAGGCTGATGATGACGATGATACACACACAACCTTCCTCAACACAACCTATGGAAGTTGCTGGCACAGATTGCCACCTCCATAGAAGATGTGCCAGTCTGTGACATATACACAAGCTGGCATATATACAGCTGGAAAAGGACAGTGTTAACTGGAGAAACAAGGGAGAGGCCTTAGCCCTGCAGTGGGTGTAGTCAGGCTGGTGATGACGATGATACACACACAACCTTCCTCAACACAACCTGTGGGGAGTTGCTGACACAAATTGCCACCTCAATAGAAGATGTGTCAGTGTGTGACCCATCACGCACTCTCACACTGGTGCCTTTCTGTGTGCCTAGCTTGCTCTTCACATGACTCAAACCTTGAAAGGTTGGTCCCGCACCAGAGCTGCCTTGTCCACCGGTCCAAAGGAGCTTGTAAATGGAGGTGGTGGTAGAGGCACAGTCGTGACATGCGTAGCACCGAAACTGCCACTCTCCACAAGCTCGTCCGCAATTTCAAGAATATGCTTGACATTACCTGCACCAGGTGTACAGAAAGCGCAAAAAACACATATCAAACTGGAATAAAAAAAACCAAAGTATGAGCATCTCTCCTGCAGTGTTCTGATTTCTTTATGTGCCGAAGGCAGCAGTGCAGATATGCAGTTTAAAACTACCAAAATTGCTGCTAGAAGTTGAAAAGAAATGACCTGGAAGCTTCCTGCTCTACTCCGGCACCCTGGAGAAAAAATATGCTGCTGCATGGCACAGAAGCAGCTTTTCTAAGCACGCCACTAAAAAATAACTGCATCTCTTTAAACCTTGTACTTTACAAACAGCTGAGCTGCAAAAGTCCCAGAAGCATAGGTTGGTCTACAATAAGATGAAAATGTCTGAAAACGATGGTGAAAGCGCAGTCAGTGTTTTGTTCAGCTGTGGATGCCGCACTGAGCGTAATTTTTTGCCGTGGCCAGTAACCATGTTCTAAAAGAACAGTTATCCAAGGGGCAAAATTATACATTTTCAAAAATTGCAATTTCAACATCATTTTTATCACATTCCTTTCAATGGCCTTTTCGTTGCAGAATGCGTAGTACATGCGGGCCACAGTTTGAGGAAGTCCAACCTCTGCAGCTGCCTCAATCATGTATTTTTTTCACACTCTTAGAGAAGTCCTCTCAGTGTGTCCTGCACACTAGTGCGATTATGTGCATCTTATTTTTGCAAAGCTGTCATTTACAAGCGGGTGCAACTTATACACAGCAGTAACTTCAACAAAAGAGATGGTATATGACAGCCTCTGCTGGTGTCGACCTGTGCAGCCATTATTGTTCCTTCTGGTGTACAGTAACGCTGGAAGCAGCTTGCGCATGCCACAACTGCACCAAGGCTATTAGTGCAAGCACTACCATTTTTCGTATAATCTGTGATGCATGCACCTGCAGCAAACAGTGGGCTAGGCATGCGGTTTTAGTTGCAAGCATTCAAGTTTTGCCTTCCCTGTGCAGTTGTATACGTACCAAAAGTTGCAGGCTCTTTGACTGGGCATGCCACTGGGTTGCCTTTCCTGGCTCTAGGATGTTTCACTGCCCACTGACAACTTCCCAAGGCAGTTCTGCGTTGCACCCTGTCCGCATTTTCATTATAGTGGAGAGCAGCCAGTTCTGATCTGTGCAAAGAGATATATAGAATATCAAAAGTGCACACCACAGCCTACACAACTGCTAAAGAGAACATACTTAGCTAGCAGTTTTGCGAAAAGCATACCTACATACATGCTCCAAGGAAGGCTAACCTTTCAACAATTTTTCAAAAGACGGTCATGCTTAGTGAACAGCCCGCAGCTGTGTGCCTCAGCCCAGTGCATGTCTCCGAAATTCAAGCCAGTTTTTTGTCTTGTCTGCTGCTTTACTACAGCACATGACAATAAATTTATTGTAACTGTTAGCATCGGAGCATCACCAGCAAAACATGTTTCTCACTACTCACTACTCGCTCTTTCATCCTGCTAGCGCTGTAAAGAAGCATCTATGACTTCTTTATAACAGACATGACTGTCACTGCAGATATCCATGCAAGAATGTTATTCCAAAATTCAATAATTCAATTCAATTGAAAGTCCTTTATTCTTAAAGGAAAAGGCAAAAGAGCGCTGCAAAGGAAGGAGGATACAGGCACAGCAGCAAAGTTAAGAAAAAGTGCAGTATGGAATACTTCGTCACATTTCCTAACTTGCGGTGACACGAAGTTGCACTAATTTCACACGCAATCACACCAACTTGCATGGTTGCAAATTTCACAATGAGGAATTTCATGTACACTGTCCGCCCTAAATTTGGTAAACAGATAGTGATACCTCTATGCATGAACAACAAAGTGTTCACTTGTACAGCAATGCAGGTGCAAAGAACACACAAGTCTGGCTGCTTATGACATTTAGCACACGATAACGCCAATGTACTCTTGAGGAATATGTGAGAAAACTGACACCTTCATACCTTGCCAGCATTCCATGAAAAGAAAATGTGAAGCTTTTTGGACAAAACCGGTTGAGTAATGAATGGAATGACTCCAGACTTGGTGTTTGGCATGCCGGTGACACCTGCTTGATGTCTGCAAGCAGGCGACAGTTTTCCACTATGGCGCGCCGCTTCACAAAGGCGTCAGTACCTGGTGGCATGAAATTTAAGGATACGGCATAAATGAAGAAACTTTTTGACGGGTTAGTATAAGAGTAAATAGTGAAGAGTAGATCAGTGAGCAGGAATGCACTCTTCTTGCTTGTACTACATCAACAGAACAATATGTTATAGTATTGTAAGGGGGTGAGCATAGAAGCGAATGCCGGAACGGGTCACCGACGTGCCCTAACGAGGGCGCGGGAAGAGTGCCCCGTAAAACGACAGTACACGTTGCTGGCGGGAGTCAGACTGGCCCCCTCCTTGAAAGCGGGGGAGCGTTTATTATCTTTTCCCTCTCCCTTTTCCCCCGTGCAGCTGGGTGCCGCTGAGAAGGCGCCTGCGGTGTCCTTGGCGTCTGCTGCCTTGGGGAATCGTCACACAATATCATCAAGTTTGAAAGTGTCATTAGTGATCGCTAAGGGTTATTCTTCCAGCGTATGAGCACTAAAAGATATCCTTGTGATACAAATGTCAAATTAATAGATGGAAGTACCTGAAAAAATCCACTTTCTGGGTAAGAGGTCTGCATGCTCGCAGTTGGCGTACTCCTCACTGTGGCCACAATGCTTGTCCTGCACATGGTTGAGAAGTGACAGCCAGATGGCTACCACGAGCTCGCCTCCCTTTGAAGCAGTCTGAACCCTTCTTCCTGCAATTCTTACAGCAAAATAGAAGTGATTGATGATGGAGGTCCTCCACTCTACAATCACGCCACAGCCTCGTGAGCGGGAGACAGCCTGCAGCTTCTTTTTCAGCCCTGGAGTAAAAAAGAAGAAATTAGAAAATTAGGCAACTATTCTTGACTGCTCTGCTTAAAAGCAACTGCCACACCCCCATCACTGAAAAAGCCATCATGCAATCGACAGGTAGTCTTGCCAAATGACGAGGGAACTACTTTTTTGTTATCTAAAAAATAATGCAGTCAACATCGGCGTGCATGAACGAAAATGGCAGCCAATCTACATAGGTGACCAAGTGTGAATTAGGTGCGCTAGCACCTCTTCGCCTGGTTACGGATCGAAACCCACTCATGGCAGGCTGCGTTCCTGCCATCAGCATGGCAGAGGCTTCAGACAGAGAAATGTCGGTGATATCTGAGACTGGACACTGCCTGGCTGTCTGGCCGGGTGCCATCAGCCTTCCAGATGCCTTAGGCAAACATTGGCAAAATCAGCTATGAGGGGTTTTAGTGCTAGAACCGTGCAAATCTGATAACAAGCACACAATATGTATGCACAATATGACCACTCTACATGTACTGAACAGCAGGGCTATGTTTGCAGTGATCAGAAATTATTGAAGTACAGAGCTGAGCACAATTGTGTAGGGTACTCGAGCAGCGTATCGTGGAGCAAATGAACAGATACTATTTTAATGCAACTGTTTGGCTAGGCACAAAGTGCTTGTGACTGAACGGTTTTTATGTCTTTCCGGCTGTGCATCAAGAACAAGTTTTATTTATAAAACTCAGTTCACGCTATAAAATTTCAGTTCCTTTCTCGCGCAGAGCTTGGCTCGAGCCCTCTAAACAAGTGCGTTCACCTCTGTACTCCTTTGTAGCAGTAAAGCTGCCCCTTTTGCAGTTTACAAGACAGTAGTCCTAAATAGAGCAAAAAGGTAGTCCAAATAGAGCAATATAATAATAGAGCAATCCTCCTAGTCAGGAGGATGTGTTCCCTCCTTTTGCCCTGCTTCAAGGGCAAGAACTATGCATTACCTCAATAAACTTCAAACTTCAAGGTGACAGCATTTATGTCTGTTAAAGCTCCCTGATCTGCTAATTAAACAACCGTCACTTCTGCTGGTTGGCTTGATGTGCTTCATGGTGGCAGCACAGCTGCTCATTTTAAAACGCAAGGATGAGAAACACTTAACGAGAGATTTTGTGAGCAACATTAGGTATACATAAATTTGGCTTGAACAATTACCCGGCAAACAGCAAGCCAGTGTTTCACTGAAAAAAAAACGGTTCTAACCTTTGGCAACATGCCAAGCATCAATGTAGTGGGCAATATCAGGCCGATGCTGTCGCATGTGGCTGCGCGCCTGAACGTGCCTTGCCGTGACTATCTCATGCACAGAGATGTTCTTATCATCAAGGCGCTTCAGTGTTCTTTTTAGGCCTTCCAATTCCATGGCGTCACTGCTGGAAAGTTCATTTGAGTGCAACGAGAGGTCAAGGAAAAGTTTAATCTGATTGAAGCCAATATACTGTACATGCGAAAACCAAAAAGATCTCTAACCTGTACAAGTTGCATGTCAATTATACCATTCAATGAAGTCTCCAGCAGCGAGTAAGTGCCGTATTTGGCAAAGTAGCCAGGAGAATCTGCCTGGCTGTCACCTGCTAGTTGGGCTTCAGTCCTGCGGATAGCGTTGACTAAAGAATGCTGTTCGCGTTCCCACAACTGAAATAAAAAGTAAATACATATAAATATGTACAAAGTACTCTTATAGTGTAGAAGAACTTCTATTTTGGCTAGATGGCTCATTGTACTCGAGAAAGGAAAATAGTGCACTAGGCCCAGAAGTAAGGCAAAGAAAGAAAAAGAAGCGAGAACCTTGGAGCAATGCTTTTAACAATACAACTGCATTAATCAGCCAAGTAGTACCACATAAGATTGCCTTTTTTCTCAAGACTGGACGTTGACACACTTCAAAAATTTATTTTCATAGTTAGTGGCATGCCCATCTTGGATTTGAGGATTTTTTGGTCAACACAGAAACCTTTCCAGACAAACCATGCCCGCCCTTGCACAGCATGAATCAAAATGTCCCTCTGTAGGCGGTCGTATGTGCGCTTGCTGAAGCATGCAATACCAGCGTTTTTGAAGAGCCGCAGGACTTGCGTTGGGCTTGAGCCGGTAAAGAGGATTGCAGCAGTCACAGCGATGTTTCCCATGGCAAAGCGTCTCTTCTTTGGCTGGCTGTTCTGTCTTAAAACATGGCCACCTTGGCATGTAGACGTGACCACAGCGAGGGATCCAAAACCATGTGCAAGAAAGAAAACACACCTATAAATTCACTATATATTCCAAAATATAAGCACTGCACCGCCTGTTTCGTTTCATTTATTTTGTCGATAAAGGCCCAAAGGCATTACATAAGGAAGGGCTACAAGTGGTGGAAATACATGCACAATGAACACAACACTGCCATCTGTAAACACTAAAATATAACATAAAGAAGATCAAGCAATTACAAATAAGGAGAGGGCAAAATAGAGAAAAAATGCATGTACGGCACTTTGTACAGGTGAAAGTCATTGAATAATTCATAATGAAGCCGACAAAATGAATTGTGTTCATTGCACAACAGTTTGCCATTGTGTAAGGCATTCCAGTGGGTTATTGCATCGGATGAAACCTTCATTCCTAAAGTACGGCTCTTGATGCTGGCTATGAGGTGGCTGTAGCTAGGGCGACTGTAATAATAATAATAATAATAATAATAATAATTGGTTTTTGGTGGAAAGGAAATGGCGCAGTATCTGTCTCATATACCGTTGGACACCTGAACCGCGCCGTAAGGGAAGGGATAAAGGAGGGAGTGAAAGAAGAGAGGAACAAATAGGTCCGTAGTGGAGGGCTCCGGAATAATTTCGACCACCTGGGGATCTTTAACGTGCACTGACATCGCACAGCACACGGGCGCCTTAGCGTTTTTCCTCCATAAAAACGCAGCCGCCGCGGTCGGGTTCGAACCCGGGAACTCCGGATCAGTAGTCGAGCGCCCTAACCACTGAGCCACCGCGGCGGGGCCGACTGTAATTCTAATCGGTGGTTTCAGCGGGAGGTGCCATTACGTCGGAGGGCAGAAAAAGCTGTGCAGCAGACAAAGGCACGAGGTGATTCGGCTTGATTGAAGTGACTGCTACTGCATTGAGGGAGGGAAATCAGTAGGGCTCCATGCTTTCGCTATATACCGAGAAACCACAAAAAACGAACCTCGAGGCATTTTTGTCTGAAGCGGCGAAAACTGAAAAATCCCGAATTTTATCTGACCTTGAAAAACAAAATGGCAGCTTCACATGAAGCAATGTTCTATACTACTTTTTTTCTCATTGGCCCTGAACACAAGTGAACTGGTTGTATCTTTTCTCTCTTCATCTGTCGTTCCTTTTTGAAGAAACCCTATTCCTAACCCCGAATTCTCTTCTTTTACTTTCACCAGCATGACAGGTTCAAAGTCCAAAGTAGCGGTCTTTGAGCGATAGCCTCCAACTCTGCATTATGTGCAGAAAATGACTGCCGGACTTAATAAGTCATGCCGTGATTTTGTCACGTTGCCCTTAAGAGACTTTTGTCATCTTTTGAACGTTCTGGTGAGGGAGTGTACGAAGATGCCATCTCTCAGTGCTGCACGAGAAATGGCTGTTCATGTACCAGCAATGCTTACATACTCCAGGGATGCACGCCGCAAATTTCACATTGCCTGCAAGTCCCTCGGATTGTCAGCGCGGCGACTTGCTGCTGTGGTTCCCATGCGCTTGTACAATTTTTTCAAGCGCTCAATGATGTTCTTGTTTCTCGGGAGTAATAGAACAGCTCATGGAAGAACAACTAAAGGTGAAAAGCTTGAGAAGGTGCAGGCACTACTGACTAACCCCGAAGACATGATTTCATTTTTTTGCAAACTGTGACTACTTGGCCTAGAGCGCCCTGCCAATAACTATAACACGAAAAGCCCCCGAATCTGAAGAGGTGCTTGTCTGCCACGTGTACTCAATCATGGTTCGCTTAGAGTCCCGCTCGCTAGTCAATGTCTTCCTGCATGGCAAGAGTTTGTTGCAAAGAGCTACACACTCTTACACCGGATGAGCTGTGACGTCCGAAAGAAATGTGTGCTCAGCTTTGATGAACACTCACTTCAGATTCAGACAAAGCGGGAAGCCATTGTTTACAGGAATATTCCTTCGAGTTTTCATTTCTTGAGGAATGACTTCTAGCATTAGTGCTAGCTGTGAACTCCGGCAGGAAGGAGGAACCAATGAAAGAAGACCTGTGGATTGTTTTTTGCCTGTCGTGTGCTCTGCAGAACTGATATCTTTGAAAGAGGAACTCTTAGAATATTCTCTATTCCATTTGTTGAAGTTCGCATTGGTAGTTTCCGGAGAGCACACAGCAAAGGATTGTCGGTTTTGTCAAAAGCTTCCTTTGACTGTCTTACCACCCCCATGCCAAGTGCAAACAAAGAACGTGCATTTGCTGGCTTCTTTTCCTGAGCTGCATGAACCGTGCTCTGGTGGCTGAAAAATCTCTCACAATGTACATGTCCATTTTTTTTTCAACAAGTTTAAGCAACAATTTAATGCTTCTGAAGATACTCTGTTCTTATTTTCAATCACTGGTGCATTAACTCAGTGTGCAGCGATTCGTATCCTTTCAATTGCGTTGTGTAATGTGAGATGCGTTATATTTTCTCTAGTAATTATACAGCCGCTTTAAAGCAAAAACCCTGATAAACGCCAATTTCTCTCCAGCATTGCATTAAACACTGAAAAAGAACAAATCAAATTGAAAACCTAAACAAAACACTGATAAACAACACCCAAACGATAATGATAGAAGAGAAAAGGTGTGCTGCATCTTCAAAACAGCACTAAATATCCAGTCCAGAAAAAACATGCCTGTGCTTTGAACAACAACAATGATTTCCATACCTGTACCGATGACTCTGCCGGGAGGTGGCATTTCCTGCAAAACTTCACAAGGTCCAGGAGGCTTTCCTCAAACACAATGATCTTGCGAGGGCATGGTTCAACAAGAGAACTGTAAACCAAATGTATGTTCCATTTAACACTACTGCTTTGTTTCCACGCAGCATCCTTTGCACTCATATGCTGTTTGATGTCAGTGCACGTTAAAGAACCCCAGGTGGCCGAAATTTGCGGAGCCCTTCACTACAGCGTCCCTAATAGCCCGAGTCGTTTTGGGAAGTTGAATCCGCACAAACCGAACCAAACCATCCTTTATACTTTTCCTTGAGATAGCAGGGCTTTTAAGAGGTACTACTTGAAAATTAACTTTTAAATGTGAATACGTCGAGAAACCTTCACACTTCAAGAGCCTGTTGTGACCAAAATGTTCGCATATCTGTAAGCAATGCATGGAAAGAAAAATCATCTTTGAGCCATGAGGCACACTTACGCTGCAGAGCTCTCCAATGATGGCTCGTATGTAGTGTCCATTGGACACTCTACTAAACCTCTTACAACAGCAGCTTGGTTTGGGCTAGTTGGTAACAGGCAGTAGCACCTGTCCCATCATGATCTCTGTCGTCCATGTCTTTTTTGTACTGTTTTTTTAAACTAAACCTGTCGCTTGAAAGAACTGCACTCGAAAACAGTACTCTCTATGGCCACATTATAAAAAAAAAACCTACTATTGCAGTCGTCAGTTCGCAGAGTGGTCAAATAATATACTGAATCGCACTTTCACACCAAAGCTACTCAGAAACGAATTGTCGACTTCACTTGTTACTTCCCTAGAACACATTACAGAATTAAGGTGGAGACTAGAAGACGTGTACTGCTGGGAGCAAAAGTAGTACACAACATGCCACCACCGGCACAGTTTTCCTGAGAGATTTCATACGCACCCACAGTTTAGGTTGCACCTTCTGTCTGCACACCGATACTTTTCATTTTTGGGTGCAATGTAGCTTGTGTCGCTTTCAGTGACACTTGCACAGTGCACTGAGTCTGGACGTCGCGTGTACTGCACCCAATCCCTGCTGTGGCTCCGTATGGTGGTGACATTGTGTCCGAATGATGACCAAGTGCTGAACCAAAATGAGATTGTCACTTGAAGGCAAGTTTTACACACGAAGTACACACCATATGTGACATGCTTGCAACTATCATGCTAATGATTTGTTCATCACGCGCACTGTTCAGCCATTTTCATGAGTACAAATAGATAATTCCGCACATATTTATTATCAAATCGCACATAAGCCATATTGAACATGCGAAGAAGTTTTAAGACTAATAACACACTACTATTAATTTTTAAGTGGTGCAGTCTACGTAGGTGTGTCGGTAAACGTGCGTACTTGTCAGCCAAACGACCGTCTCTATAAGATTTTTAATTTCATTTTCTGACACTTTGCACATAACAGTGTGGTTGAGGAGTACAACGAAACAGATCAGCGCAAATATAATACATGTGCTCCCAGATAGCTCTTCCGTGGCCATTTCCTCGCAGAGATTAATACCATCGCTGCCCACCTCAGCTAGGCACTGCACAAAACATCAAATACGCCAGCATTACCGCCACTGTCAGTGAACATACCTGCAGACAACCGGATGTAATACAAACCTGACGCTTTGGCGCAGTTGCTCCGCTTACAGGCGGCGGGAGACGTGGTGCAGAGCAGGATACACCGTCGGCATGGCACCGGGCAAGAGGCAACGCTTCTTCGTAATCCCGAAGCTGGTCGCATACTTGTACTCGTATGAGTCCGAGCAGAAGTGCAGCGAGCAAAGCATGCTCTTCTTCCCCGGCGTCCAATAGTGCCGCCCAGTAGCCCGAACAAAGTCAATCCATGCGTTTCTGGATTCTTCGGGGGGCGCTCGAAGCGAGCGGACGTGTTTTTTTAGCTCTCTGCTCCTTCGGACGCTGGGCCTAAGGCTTCGCGGCGTGTGCGGGGTCTCCCCATGGAGGCCACAGACACCGTGAACGAGCGAAGGCCTGTGTTCGGCGGTGACAATGAGCAACGCAGGGCAGGCCGCTCACGCTCACGATCACGGAGACAAACGCCAACCAGAGCAAGGTCGTCCAGCACCATTCGGCGAATGCAGGCCGAGATCGCTGATCTGCGGGACACGGTGAGGTGCCTGACGGCGGCGCTCATCACTACCTCGGAGAAGCTCGAGTCCGTCATCGGGACCTTGGACGTGTCGCTGGCAGTCCCACGCGTTCTAGCCTTGAGGGACGCCATGGCGCTCGCTCACCAGACGCAGAACTCCATGGTGGCTCCTTCCCCGCCATTTCTTGCCACCCTTACGCTATCTGCCGCCATTGCTACTCCTGGGGAACCGGCTGTGATGCCCTCTCCCCCTGATGCTGCGGCTGCAGGCTTACCGTGGACACCTGCAGCCGAGGAGAGCATGTGTACCCCGATGGACGAGTCTGTTCTCAGGAAACGGCGACGCTCAACGGGGTCCGAGGAGGAGAGGGACTCGGAAACCAAAAGGGACATCGCGGTGGCCAGGCGTGAAGCTCGAAGCCCCCCCCACCACCGTCACTGTTCCCTCTCCCTCCACACTCGAAGGATCAGGGCCTGCCCAGCGCGAGCCCCATGGAGCCTACCTCCAGCCTGCTGCTGATGCTGCTGCTGTTGCTGCTGGGGTGACGGCGTCCGGAAGAAAACCGGGTGCGACCTCACCTAATCCCGCCACACGAGACCAGGCTGCGGCTGGGGCTTCGTCTGCTGGCAGCGAGCGCAGACGGTGCGCCGCGGTGCGCCGCAGCAATGCGCCGCAGACAGCGGCGACGCTGATGTTGGGGCCAGCCTGGTCCCGTGGCGCACCATCACTACCAAGGCGCAGCGGCGTCGGAGAGCTGCCCTGGAGCGAGCCGCGGCTGCCGTGGAGGTCCCGTCCAGCCTGGTGGGGACGGTGCTGTTTCGGCCGGCGAACCAGGGCACCGCCTTCACCAGGGAACAGGGCTGGGAGTTGGCCGAGGTGATCGGATCCCGCCCGGGCGTCCTCGCCGTCCGGGTAAACATGTGGCGGAATGTGGTGGCAGTGGACGCGGGGAGCAGCGATGCTCTCTAGGCCCTGCTAGCCACAGCCGTCATCCGCGGCGTGACGGTCTGCGCCAAAGAGCCACCTCCTCGTAACCAAAGCTCCGACATGGTCTTCGGTGTGGACGGGCGCAGGACGGCGGAGGAGCTGCTAGCGGCGGCGGAGTCAACGGTGCCAATGGTGTCGGCGTCTCTGTCGAGCAGCACACTCGCTCTCCGTTTTGAGGCGCCGACACAACCGGCGTTCATCACCATATTCAAACGCAGGCTTGAGGTCCGCCCCTGCCGTCCCAGGCCGCTCCAGTGTGCCAAGTGCGCCAGCTTGGGGCATGCCACTGAGGTGTGTCGTGCTCCTGCCCGATGCACGCGCTGCGGCGGGCCACACGAGCCTGGTACCTGCGCGAGCAAGCCCCGCTGCATTAACTGCGGGGGACGGCACGCAGCCATTGATCCAGCCTGCCCGCACTGGCAGCGAGAGCGTCACGTGGCCACTTTAATGGCCACATCCATGGCACCTATGTCCAGGCGGGTTGTCCGAGCCGTCGTCCAGGCTGAAACAGCGGCCCCAGCCCAGCAACATCAGCAGACGCCGCGCGCACTTTCTTATGCGCAGGCCGTCAGGGGAACACCCCAGCAGCAGCAGCCACCGAAGCAACGGTAGCGCCGGCAGCGGCAGCGGCGGTCCGGTTGCCCGGCGTCCCGTACAGCCTGGCCCGAGCCTGCGGCCGCTTCTCATAGCCAGCCCCGTGACGCACGGGACGCGCAGATCGCGCCTCTAAAGCTGGCGTTGCGCGCCCTCAGCGCACTTTTCCCGGAGGGCACCGATGGACACCGGGCTTGCTTAGAAGCAGCGGGTGCTCCCGCACAGATAAGCCAGCATGATGGCTAGCCGCCGGACTCCCTCCCGCATACCATCCATCCTGCAGTTTAACGTGCGCTCACTTGCGGCGCGGTACGCCGCAATGCGAGTTCGCATCGCACAGGATTCGCCGGAAGTTATCGCGCTGCAGGAGACGTACGTACGTTCACATGACGGGGAGCCCCAGATGCGGCTACCTGGCTACATTGGCTACCACTCAGCCACCACGTGCGAGGAACCCACCTGTGCCGCAGTGCCCTGTTGTGACACATCTCATCGCCCCGGGAAATCAAGGTGCGCGATATACGTGCGTCAGGACGTTCAGCACACCCTCGTCGGCTCGGCGGCGGCGACATCTGACGCCCAGGTGTACGTGGTGGTGACAGTGCGCGTTGGTGGTGCTGACACGTCGGTGGCCAGTGTTTATGTGCGTCCAGCTGTCGCGTGGAACGCGCTGTGTTTTCGTGCTGAGTCTTCGTGATGTGCCCCGCGCCAAATAATCTGTGGTGATTTTAACGCTTACCATAGTGCATGGGGCAGTGCGCGCCACTCCGCGAGTGGAGACGACCTGCACGACACAGCAACGCAGCTGGGACTCACCCCCTTGAACACCGGCGAGCCCACCTTTCGACGACGCGGAACAACCGGCTCCTGCATCGACGTTGCCTTCGCATCCGGAGGCATCGAGGCGACATGGCGCCGATCACCATCTCTCTGGGGCTCGGATCATTACTCCATCCTAATCGAACCCACTGCGTTGCAGGCGCGCCCCAAACGTGCCTACTTCATTACCAACTGGAGTGCGTTCAGGCGGGCGGTCGACGAGGCGGCGGCCACTGGCGCAGATTTCTTTTCAAGTCTAGTCCGAAGCGCTCTCGCAGCCACCCAACGAGCAGAGGTAAGGGCAGGGCAGCCCACACCTGATATGAAGCTGCTAAATCTGCGCGAGAAGAGAGATCGCGCAGAGCGACGGCCGCGATGGACTGACAGAGCCGCCGACTGGACTGTCTACAACCGCTTGGACACGGCAGCGCGCCGCCACGCCAACAAGCTATAACGCCGGCAGTGGGCTTCACTATGCCAAAGGATGGAGGAAGATGTCAGCTCGCGGAGGCTGTTTGACACCCTGCGGCGCAGCACCGAACCACAGGCCAACCGTGAACCGCTGGCCGCCCCCGCAATTTCCAGCGGTCTCAGCTTTGAAGAGTTGGCAGAGCGGTTTGCCGATAGATTCGCGCCGCCCAGCTCGCAAACGCAGCTAACATAGCTGTTCCTGAGAGCCCCAGAAGCGACGCCAGTACCTCGCTAGTCTCCTCGAAAGGTCCATGTGATGCGCCGTTCACTGGGGCGGAACTGAAGAATGCGCTGCAGCACTGCCGCCGCCGCTCGGCGCCCGGACCGGACGGGGTGACATACCAGATGCTGCGAAACCTGGATGCGCAGCAACGACAGATCCTCCTGCAGCAGATCAACCTGGTGTGGGAACGCGGTGAACTACCGGAGGATTGGCGAACTGCGGTCGTTTGTCCCATCCAAAAGGCAGGGCGCCCACCTACGGAGCTGAGCGGATACCGGCCAGTGGCATTAACATCGGCGGTATAGGTAAGCTCATGGAGCATATAGCGTTGCAACGTCGGACGAGCGGGCTGAGGAGGCTGATTTGTTTGACGAGCGGCAGACGGGTTTCCGTGGGATGCGGTGCACAGCTGATTCTATATCGGACGTTGTTACAGCGCTGGAGCATGCCAGGGCGACAGGCCAGGTTGCGCTGCTGCTAATACTGGATGTCTCGGGTGATTTTGACAACGTTCACCGCGCACCAATTCTCGCGGTGCTTGAGGGGACCGGCGTGAGCGGGCGCCTATTGCGATACGTTCATGGCTTCCAGAGAGGGCGCACCATGCGCGTACGAGTAGTGGGTAAGCTCTCCAAGCCTCGCCCGGTGGACATGGGCGTGCCGCAGGGCTCTGTCGTATCACCATTTCTGTTTAATGTGGCCACGTCGGTGGTGCCGGCCTCCCTCCCCACAAGCGGCCGACACTATGTGTACATGTTCATATATGCAGACGACATAGCTCTGCGGTGCCGGGAACCACCGGGCGAGGCGTTCCGCGTGCGGGGGTGCGTTCAGGGAGCCCTGACCGCAATCGATGCCAGCTTGCGCGGCCTTGGTCTGTCGCTGAGCGCGGGCAAATCTGTGGCCATGGCCTGCGTTTCGCGCTCGCGCGCGCACCTGGCGCCACTGTCACTGGAAGGGACACCGATTCCTTGGCGTAAAAAGGTGCGTTACCTTGGTCTAGACATCGACTGGCGCCTTTCCTTCCACCCCGCGACGACCAACGTCTGCCTGCAGATGAAGAGGATCACCGCCGCCGTGCACAAGCTCACCGCTCGAGGCCAGGGCATCTTCCAGCAAGCCGCGCTGCGGCTATACAATGCCGCAGCTTTGGGGGCGGTGGTCTATGCGCTGCCGCTCGTCACGGTGCGCAAGCCGTGCTGGAAGAAACTCGAGCTTCAGCACCGCAAGCCCCTGCGCGTGTGCCTAGGCCTGCCCAAAAACTCGCAGTGCGCCGCAACGTTGGCCGAGGCAGGAGCGTGGCCACTTGAGCTCCAAGCAGCGCGCAGGGCACTGAATCACATCGACCGGCTTCACCGGGCACCGGACAGCGGCTCGCTGCTGCAGCGTATGCGCTCGCACCCGCGCTCACGAATGGGCGCAGTGCTGCTCGAGTATGAGCAATTGACACAAGGCCCAACCCCCTACGGGTCCTGCGCGCCCTGGCCTGCTGCCTCGGAGGTACTGCGAGAGGTCGCCGGCATTGCGGAAAAGCGGAGCACACCCATCTGTGCTGTGCAGCAGCTGGCCAGAGCCGTCATACACGAGGAGCTGCAGGACCATCTCCTCGTGTACACCGACGGCTCAGTGGCCCGCGACAGCTGCTCCCTTGCTGCGGCGGCTACCATCCCCGCCCTGCGCCTGCACAGCCAGCAACACGCAACCTTCCTGGGCTCCTCCACCGCGGCGGAGTTGATGGGGATCCGGCTCGGGCTGGACCTAATGGCCGCGGTACTCCACTAGTGCGGGAAATTCGCTCGCGCATCGAGCGCCTCGCGCTGAGAGGATGTGCTGTGCGTGCACAGTGGGTGCCCGGTCACTGCGGCATCACCGGCAACGAAGAAGCTGACGACCTCGCGACCGCTGCACACCAACTACCTGCCAGCGAACTGCCCCTTGCGCTGGAGGACGTGCGTGCGGCCATCCACGACATCTCCGAAAGCAGTACCCCGACCCACGTATCGCAGGTGAGCGCATCGACAGTATCACCGGCTGTCGCGGACTTACACGGTCAAAACGTGCAATGATCCTCCGCGTGCGCATTGGCTGCGTGTGGCCCGGGGAATGACGGGAGCGTCAAGGAATCGCGACGAGTGATGTGTGTGACGGATGCGGTGCAGTGGAAACACTAGAACACCTGCTCCTTCACTGTGCCGCGTTCACCAATGCTCGTCGCGATATGCGCGCAGCCTATAGGGCGCAGGGCATACTACCAGACTCCATCAAGACGCTATTGTGGCCGCAGGGCAGTGCGCGCACTCGTGAGCAAACATTGATGAGCCTATGTGCATTCCTCGAACACACGGGCTTGACGTCCCATCTGTTCTCCGTCAGGTAGTTACACGCAGTGACCGAACGCTCCGCGAGTTCTACCTTGAACGATTAATAACTGGACGCCCCACTCCAGTTGTAGCCAACACAGTGCTGTGCGCGGGTGTGATTTAATTCCTCTAAAATTGTCTAATCACGCGCACAACCTGGACACATTTCTTATTGTGTAAATAGTTTGTACATATTACTTCTCCCCCTATCCTCTCTTCCTGTCCCCTCACCTCTTTCATTTCATTTCTCCATTCTGCCTGCCATCCTTTCTTTCCGCTGCCCCCGCTCAGGTGCTTCAGTATCGATGGCAGATGCCGGGGCTAGCAAAAATCTTTTCCTTAGATTTTACTGTTATTTTAATAAACAACCACTACCACCACCACCACCAAGCGTTTCTTTGTGCACCGTTCCGGGGGAACTTATGGAAACTCACAGGGTCTCCGTATTTGCTGGGGCAGATGTCTACCACACAATAGTACAAAGGCATGACGCAAGCAAACATCCGGATGTCTTCTACACTGCACGATCACACGCTAATATTGCCGTCGCAGGGTCGCGTGACAATGCAGAGCGTTTTGCAAAATGCCAACAAGCCTGGCTAGTTCGGCAATACGTTCTCAAAAACTAACCGAGCGAGCGACGGTTCACAGCAAATGCAGCTCGCTGATGCGTCAAATGCGTGCCGTTTGCTGAGGAGTCTGGCCTTATGGCAGTGCGCCTTCCCCGCTCGCCCGCTCATCGTACGTCACAGTATTATCGTATGACGTCACTTTAGTTATTCTACCAGGCTAGTGACGTCACAAAAAACAAGATAGCGATGGCTCTAGACCTCTAGAGTGGTCATTTAGGCGATCTTTAGAACCGAATTAAAATATTTTTTAAACGTTGGTTGTGTACAATACCAGGCTGCGAGTGACCTTGCGTACACAGGAATCCCATAGCAGGCTTTTTATAGCCTCAAAATTTGGTGTCTCCACCCTTTTAAGCGTCCTCCAAATTTTGTAGTCGTTATGGAGAGCAGGAAAGAGACGCAAAAACGACAGAACGAAGCGAGGAAGAGAAAACGCGCTCAAGAGACGCCAGAAGAACACGCCACACGACTCGAGAAGCGCCGTAACGAAGATGCGGCTAGAAGAAGTCGTGCCACCTCGCGGAGTGACTCAAACTGCGGAAGAGACCGGTTTTAGTTCTCGAGAGCGTCGGAATGAGACGCTGCGTAGACGACGTGCCGAGGAAACGAAGCTTTCGCAATTCAACTAAGGTTAACTACAGCTAAACCACACCCATTTTTTTAAAGATGAAGCTATATTGGGCCCAAACTCGCGATTTCGCCGTGGAGGTACTCCATCGAGACACCTGACGTCACAACGCGCGCTCGCCGCGCCATCTGACATGACGCCGCACCACGCCGCTCGCGGCCGCCGTCGTTTGGTAGGACGTGACACCGCGTTCCTCGTCGTTGCACTCGCCCCCGCTCGCTTCGACAGCTGCGTCGCATGCGTGATAAGATGTCACAGGATTGAAAAGGAGAGCTGGCGTGCGCCGCAACCACAGTTGAGGCGACAGTATGGACGGCGACAATTCTGATAAGCTGGAGGTGGCCTGGAATCGACAGCGGAACGAGATGAAGAGGAAACGAATCGCCCAGGAAACAGACGAACGGCGCGCCGAACGACTGGCTAACACCGCCGTGAATATGCCGCCGCGAGACAGGCGCGTTTAACGTCCGGTGTCTCGACCGCTAGCAGCAGCGGCAGCCGAAGGAGAGACCTGAGTTCTGCTTCACTGAAGACGGCCCGTGATGAACGATGGAATGCGACCAAGAGACTTCAGCGGCGGGCTCAAGAAATCGAAGAGCAATGTGCCGTTAGCCTAGAGAATAGGCGGAAGAGTGACACGACCCCTTCAATCCTTGGATAGCCTCGGTGCTTAAATCGAATATGGACCTACATACAGGTCATACTGGACGTTTATGCCTGTTCTTCATACATTGTGGAATATGTGAACAAGGCCAACAGGGGAGTTTCACATTTGCTTTCGCTGCATATATCCTGGCATAGCCGAGCTAAGCCACTGCCATTTTTTATTCAGTGAGTGTGCGGGGGGTTCAAGTGACTCCCATAGATGCCGCGACCAAATACGTTGGTTAGCGGTTAAGCGCAGGCTCTATTAAGGCGCGCTTATACACCGGCATAACGCGCGCGCGCGCGTTGCCCGGCGACGTAATGTCGGCCAAAGCGACGCCCTCTGTACGCAATTGCGCTTGAGCGCCGAAGCATTTGGCGGCTTTGGCGCACTTTGACCGCACTGGCGGAGACATGGAGCATGTCTATTTCGCGCCAAGTGTGCCAGCCGCCCCCGGTCCGGCCAGACCGGTTCGGCTCCGCGCCGATGCATGCGTTGTGACGTCATGTGCCTCCTCGGAGCACCGCCACGGCGAAATCGCAAGTTCGCGGCCAATAAAGCTTTCGCGTTAAAAATTAGCAACGCAATACACTACAGCCTCCATAGATGGCAGCACATGTCCAGGTCGCTTGGTTGTCTGTTGAACGCATGTTGAACGCAAAGCGGTCTGGTGACGTTTAGTATTACGTGCCGCGATGCGCATTTATCTTAAAGAAACTTCCCGTTCAGTGCATCTTTTAAGAGAATTTTATTTTTGCGAAAATATCTACAGTGCTAAGGAATCTTTACACAAGTGGTCTGGTTTTCAAGTACATCACAATGAGTCATCATTGTACAGGTAACACATATATGCAAATGACATTTCAGTGGACAATTCGTGGTTTCTACACGAGCTGGCTTAAAGCAGCTTCATTATGAACTTAAGTGGAATACAAGGAAGTAAAAGATGAGCAACACTCGCCAAACTTCCTAATACGGTAGGATGGCCGTGGACACACCTCTATCGGAGGAGGAAGGCCTCCTCACCCAACCCGACGAATTCTTCATTCAACTGTTTCAGCATCAAAGTTCTAAGGCCGTACAGTAAAGGGAATATTGCTTGCTGCGGGCGTCGCCCGCAAGAGAGCAAGTCCCCTCCTTTTCCAGAGTGCATAAGCACCCACACACATCATTAATTCAATAAATAAAAAAATCGCGACTAAGACTCTGCCACAGCATGCGCACCTGGAACATGCGCGCTACCAAGCGCAAGAAAGTGCACGCGACAGGACACTCAAGAACGGCACGGTTCAAAGTTTCAGTTTGACCGCATTGCGGACATGAGGCGGAGGGCGCCACGCCCCACGCTGCAAGGCGGTTAGCTGTGGGTAACGCTTCCCATTCGCGAAGCCAGGTAAAATTGAATACATCAGCGGGGAGAGAAGCAAATATTCTTTGTTTCCGCCTTTTGCGCACTTTCCTGCGCTGGTCTACATTAAGGGTGCGAAACGCAACATATTCGCAAGTTTCACTCGCAGACAATTCTTTCAAATCACAATCAGGAAGTGTACCTTCAAGAAAATGTAAGGATCTCACGGCATATGCATAGAAAGCTGGCGACTTTTAAGCCGCAGGGCCTTTCCAATTTGCTAACTCAAAGAAGCGACGCGATGTTCCCATCAAATATGCGGTGAGTGCTCTTCCTCGGTACGCTGTGTCTGAGATAAGGTCCCACATGGTCCTTAAGGCCAATACACGACACATAACTTCAAGATCCGGGATGCTGAAGCCACCCATGTCGGTGGGCAGGCGGACAAAAATTCTTGCAACGCTCTCTGCGTGTCCACCCCAGGAGAAAGATCCACACGCTGTGGCCAGCCTCTGGAGGACGCGGCGAGGAGGGCGCGCTATTTTTGCGACGTAGAATACGGAAGCTATTATGCTTGTTCTGATAAGGTAAGATCATTCGGAGAAAGGTCGAAGGATTTTGCGACTTCGATGCGCTGATCAGCTTTGCATTTTATTTCATTCCAGGTGGCTCGGGCTACATCACCGAAGGCGAGGAACGTGACACCAAGGACTTTTACGCCACCTATCCATTGGACACCATCGGGAAATTGATCATTAAAAAGATCCAAAGCGTAACGCCTGGCTAAATTTTAGCTGGATTGAGACGTGCACCTTACAGGCAGCTGTAAGTGTGAAAGAGACTCAGAAATGGTTTATAGCTGTCAATGTTTCTTATAAACAGAGAAATATCATCGCCATAAGCTCCTACTTTAACCTCGCCCAAGCGTGGGAGGTGAAAACCCGTATCAACCTGCAACTTTGAATTTGTTGCAGTACCTGTAGTTGGCGACCATCGACCGATAATGAAATAACGAAGCATCCAAGCCTTGTTAAGACCTCTTGTTCGTCAAAACACGAATAGGTGCACTGAAGAGGCAACAAACCCGTATCTAGTTTAATGAGGTTTAAAAAAATTCTGCATTTACGTATGTGAATTATCAAATTCCATTCCTCTTCCTGCGCAGCTCTATTATTTCCGTTCATTACTATGTCCATTAAAAAACGGCACTTAAACAAGCGGTAGTGGGATGGTTTAGTTTGGCCTTTTGGGGAAAGGAAATGGCACAGTATCATTCTCATATACCGTTGGACACCTGAACCGCGCCTCGCCGTAGGGGAAGGGATAAAGGAGAAAGTGGAAGAAGAAAGGAAGAAAGAGGTGCCGTAATGGAGGGCTCCGGAATAATTTCGACCACCTGGGGATCGTTAACGTGCACTGACATCGCACAGCACACGGACGCCTCAGCGTTGTGCCTCCATAAAAACGCAGCCGCCGCGGTCTGGTTCGAACCCGGTAACTCCGGATCAGTAGCCGAGCGCCCTAAACACTGAGCCACCGCGGCGGATGGGCGGTAGTGGGCGAGGTACATGTTTTCGCTCGGCGGCTCTGCCTTCTTTCTTCCACACCCTATCTAACCCCGTCCCACATAGCGTGAGTGGGGTGTCCACCGGGAAGTGGTACAGTTACTGCGCCGTTTCCTTTCCTCAAAATCTGCTCCATAGAGGCCAAGTGGCCTGACGCGTTTCCTGCCATCAAAACGCTGCGGTTGAAGATGATTACGGTTGACGGTTAAGCTCATAAATTTGTAAGCCGCCGCGGTGGCTCAGTGGTTACGGCGCTCGGCTGCTGACCCGAAAGACGCGGGTTCGCTCCAGGCAGCGGCGGTCGAATTTCGACGGAGACAAAATTGTTGAGGCCCGTGTAGTGTGCGACGTTAAAGAACCCCAGGCGGCCGAATTTCCGGAGCCCTTCACTACGGCGTCCCTCACAACCTAAGTCGCTGGGGGATGTTAAACCCCCCTAAACCAAACCTCATAAATTTGCGCGCAACGACGCGAAGTTTCGCGTATTGCGGAATAATTTAAAAACAGACCTTCAGGCCAGTCTAACCTAGTGCACGTAACCGTGTCTAAGTGACCTCATTTTTCGAAATATCCGCAGCGCGCTTTTTATCCGGCGTACATCCATGGCTGGGGAAAAGAGAGACATTTTAATGAAACAGCAGAGGTGTGCCTGGTTGTTGGCCTAGCATGCTACTCATGCGCTAGGTAAGATATATTCCCTAAAATGTGAGGCATATATAGGTGCACCATTTCTAGTTGATATACAGGACGTTTCACGTAACTTCAACCAAGCATAAAAAAAGAGGCGCACCGGAGCTATACGATCATATATTGTTTCCCGCCGTGTGGCACTACTCAGATTATTTTTGAATTCCGCTTAGTTAGTTAATTAGGTAATGGTGTTTATGACAAAAATTTTAATATTCACTTTAGGGTCACGTACGTTTCGTTAAGACGTAGGGGGTTACGTAACAAAATTGGTTTTTTGAAATTGGTTTTTGAGGAAAGGAAATGGCGCAGAATGTAGTAGTAGTACTAAGTGGTTTTTATTAAAATAATGTCTCACATCTCGGTGGATACTTGAACCGCGCCATAACGGAAGGGATAAAGGAGGAAGTTAGAGAAGAAAGGAAGGAAGAGGTCAACCTGAGCTGCCGTGGACGCTCTAAGGTCAGTTATGTATTGCTCTTGAAGCAGCTTAAAGGCTTCGGCGAGGAAGATGAAGTATGACCGCCCTTGAAGGCTTTGAAAACGCCGTGATCCGACGCACATGATGAACTTTTGTCAGACATGAACGCCAGTTTCGTCGGACTTTGTATTTATGGCTGTAAAATGGGAATTCCACTTACTACGAACCTCGAATACAACGGACTCAATGCGCGCGACCGTCAGGTCCTTTATAGTGGACTTGTCTGTATTCTTTTTGTGCACACTGAGCAGAGCAGTGCATCGTGCTCGTGTGCATCGTGTTCCGGCCGTTCCTGTGTTCTGGCACGATTTAAAGGGTATTGCCATTAACATCAACTGGTGTCTTTATGCCTAGCGCGAAAAAAGAATCAGTGGTTGCTGATAGTCTAGCGCTAAATATCGTGGAACTGACGTTCTTGTTACTGTTCATGTGTTGTTACTGTTCATATGATGGCGCAAAGAGTTTCGTCTGGGAAAGTCACGATGTACGCGAGCCTGACGGGCAGCATAACATACATGCATGCTTTCAAACGAAATAGAGAACAGAATTCAAACTTGTCTTCCTTTACGCAGCAGTGTAATAGTGTTTGAACAGGTTCGATCACAAGAGCAGCCGCATACTATTGCTCTGCTTCGCGGCATGGTGACAAGTCGACAACATTTCGTTATCAAAACACGCGTTATCAAAACAGGCAGCATCCGTTCATACATACTTGCAGTGAGAGCAGCGAGCCACAGCTTCGCCCGAGCAGTACGCTAACGTGACACCTTGGATGACTAGATTCATGTATCGTCGCTCACGTCGAAATTCTTTTTGCACCGCTAGCTGTTTGTCGGAGATGCTGCGGCGTTTATGACGGCACCGACACTAAGTCGCTACCGGAGGAGAACGTGGCTATTCCGGACCAATGCACGGCAGAGCTCTTTTACCGGTCGGCGCAAATGCGACCGATGGCAGCGTGCAGGTGACTCTCGCATGTCCGCAGAGCGAAGAAATTGTAGACGGCGAGAAGACCATGACGTACCTGACGCGGGAGTTCGCGATGTGAATCGACGGCATGAATCGCGGAGTGCGCGCACGCGAAGCCAACGCTGCCGACGCCGACAAGCGTGAGAGAGAACCAGGCGCAAAATGGCGGTGCCATTCAAGCTTTTCAAGAGCTTGAACGCAGGGCTTAAAGTCAGGGGCGTCTCGGGGGTCTCGGACCTCCCATCAGTACTGGCAAGGGATCTGAGACCTCCCCCTTGCCAGAATACAGGGACTGCATGAATCCGAAGCAAGCAACCATTCATTATTCTTCGTGTCAGCGGTGGTCGGAACATTCCTTCTCCATCGTTTCGAAAATTTCACTGTGAGTTTCAGTAACAATCATGAACACGTTTCCTGAAAGCCGAGACGGAAAAAAATAAAAAGTCGGCAGCACTACACAAAGGCTGGAAGAAAAAAAATTGGCTGGCGGTATAGCATATTGCTAAGCATGAAATATCAATTGTGCGAAAGCACAGTTCGCAGGTGGATACCACTGCCACGTTCCTGAAGGCGTGATTGAGGTGTCCACTGACCCAATTATGCACGTCTTCAACTTTTTCACCGTCAGTACCAATTTACCCAATGTACGCTGGCGACTTAGGCTGAATATGGAACGTTTCTGCAGCAGTGTTGTGCCGTGTTTGTGACGCAACGTTGCCTGCCAACGATGCAGCGCACATCTCTCTACCGCTATACCGCCACATATCTCAAAGCGCGAAGATTAGTTGATGAAGAAGACTATGTGCAATATACAGCGCGAGTGTGTTGTAGTTTAATGCGAGTCGTGGCAGGTTGGACAAGGTCAGCCTCAAGGTAATGCATGCCACAAAATTATCAATTGGGTTTGACCGCTTAAAGCAGTGCTTTCGCACTAAAAGGGTAACACCTGCCCTCACTCCGCGAGAGAGTCACGACTCAGCTCCAAGGCTAGAACCACGGGCACACTGGCAGAGCGTGGGGATCGATCGTTTCAGGTCTTTTTCATACACTGAGCAAACAACCACATTTAGAAATGATTTCTCCCCTTTATATAAAACGATGCGTAAAGCGGGTCGCCAGCCGCTTTCTCTCTCTACCTCTTTATCTCCCTCTTCACCTGTGCTCGAATCACTGGCGACCTGCCTTCGATGGAGCCAGAGTTTCAAACAATGTTCGAGCATGAATTCAAGGTCAAGCGGTCTGGCTTTTAGTATCGCGGCCAACGATCGACTTGGAAATTTCATTTGTAGCTGCGCGCTGAACCGCCATGTGCATACGTATATAACATCGCAGTGAGATGAGAAAAACGAGTAATAAGTGCTGAAGTTGGCTACATTTTTAATGCGGTATTTATTTTTCCAGTTACGGATGCTCGGATAGTCGAAATTAAAGATGTCAGCTTTTCTTCTTTTCCACAGCGTGGCCCATTTTAACAGTACTCGCTGTTGGGCGTCGTTTGGCAAAGCGAACAAATTTCGTTCGTTATAGATGACGCCGCAGCTGATACGCGGAAAAGCTTTGGCGTCTGCGACCGATGCCACGATTTCGGTTGCCCCACGCTGAAGTCTATAAAGCAGGCGACATCTACCGGGCATCAACATAGCTGATCACTGGAAATGGCTGCCATCTTGCTCTGCCTTCTTCTTCCCATTCTTTCCTTCCTCCATGCGGCTTCTCTGATGGAATGATGATGGCTGGAAGTGCTAGGACGCCAGCGCGGTAGCGTGGTTGCCCCTGGCTGTGTACAGAACTCTTAGGGAGAGGAGGAGGAGGAGGAGGAAAAGGAAGAGAATATCGTGGAAGGCGAGAAGGGCATAGAGAAAGTTCGTGGTAGTTCGGTTTTGAGTCACTTCGTTTCACGACTAGACGATGGGATATGAGTCAAGATGGCTGTGAGCATCAACAAGAACGCGTCTCTCACGCCGCGCGCGGGCGATGCTAGTGACTGCTAGCAATACATGGTCTTCTCGGCACCGTGAATCAAGCGAGAGTACTTCCAGGCACTGCCCATGCACACACAGGAAGATGAACGAGATTGGTGAGAGTCTTCACGTTGCTTTTTATAGTTTGTGGCTTATAGGGTTTTACATCCCAAAGCGACTCAGGCTATGCCGGATGCCGTAGCGGAGGGCTCCGGATAAGTTTTAGAATATGGGGACCCAAGTCTTGGGAGACCCAAAGAAGTAGCAAGCCTCTGCGATACGGACGCGTGCACCGTGGACTTTTAAAATAGGGTTCTCTACGCTGAGGCGCGAGGCTTGGTTTCGTTGATTGCACCACTTCTGCTGCCAAAAAGACAAATGGTAAAAAATAAAAATAAAAAATGGAAATGGTTTGTTTCATATATACGGTTACTTTTATGCAGCACTAAATTCGCATAAAAGAACCGAAAACAAATGCTACAGAGAAGAAATGCTTTTAACATGTTTTTGAATTGTTTGCCATGTGCAGCGCCATCTGGGGTGGAACACGCAATGGTAACTCTCGCAAAAATTATTATTTTAAGTTCCCTTCATGTATGCGCGAATAAAATTACCGCGTAAATAAGAGAACTGCGTGTGAGCGGAATGCCAATTGTTTGGGACCCCTTTTTGGACGAAAATATGTAATCTGTTTGTAGAGATCAGTGGTTTGAGTCTGCCGCGCTTTCTGACGTCAATCGACGAGTAATCGTTAAGGCTAGCAGCTCACGTTGCTGTTTACCCCATGGTTACTTATATAATTATGGAACACTGGTTCGTACGTGTACGGAGGGGTGAAATTCAGCATCTTGTCCGAGCACTCGGTGTCGCGCCTGTGATATCTCACCTGCGTACTTTTATTCATTAGCCAATTAAGTGCGACTTGCTGAAAAAAAACATTTCAGACGAAACAGCGAGTTCAGCTAATGGATAGCCGGACGCATGCGCAGGACTCCGTTCGTCCGCATAAGACATTTTCCATCCCCACACGTGGCACATTCGCGCTTTTGACTGCGGTATCCTGTATGTTACGAATGGCGGAAAGTTTCCAACCAAATGTATGTTTAATGGAAAATAATATTTTGGAAGCAAAGTGGATTCCTGCCACGGTGGTTTTACGATAGGCTGCTCTATGGACCCCGGGTTGAAGTTGGATTAAGGGTGGGGGGCTAAGTTGGCTTTAGCCCGGGGCCTCACCTCGGAGAGTAGGAGAAGGGGGCCCATTGATTCTAACCTGCTTAGAATATGGAATCATGGGCAACGAAACTTCGAGCGCCATGTATGAAGCGAGAAGACCAGAAGGAGCAGACGGGGCCCCCGCCTAATGTAACAGCATGCGTTTAGCCTGATCAGTTGGGGAGAGCTCGTCGAGCTGCAAAAACAGGAATCCCCCACCACCACGGCGGGGCCCTCTTTCGTACGAAGCGAGGTGCGTTTGCTTGGAAGAGTTTTGGTGGTTTCCTGCCAGTCCGTCTGTCCAGTACTGTCTCGAGAAGAGGGGCGTGGGGAAAAACCTAAAACATGTAATGTGGGATGAGGACCTAAATTTCCCTTGCGCCTCGTCACCACCACGCCACCCTCCATCTCTCAAATAGTTCCGCCGCTGTCCTCTTAGAAAGGGTGGGCTGCAGTACCCAACAGTGCCTCCCATTCTACTTTTCTTTACCGTGATGGTGATTTGGGCGGGGTAGGATGAGTCCGATAGCAGATGATGATGGGTCTGATGGAAGAGTCTAGGCAGGAAAGGAAAGAAGACGTCCGCTTGCCGTGGGGCATGGAATGTTCACTGTTCGGGCTAGGCTTGTGGAAGAGTGAAGGGGGAAGTTGGAGAGCTGGACACAAAGGCCTGTCTCTGCAGGGCCCATTCCTGCCTAGTGGCTGCGCACCCTCGCGCGCGCTCGACGGAAGAAGTAGGTCAGTCTGGCCGCCGAACTTTTCAGAAAGAAGTAGAAAAAGATGACTCAGAGGCTACGGATGGCACGTAACTCCGCCCGTACTAGGAGTCGCCCTCTCCCCTTTGTTCTCGCGCTCGGCGTCGACGGGGCGAAAGAAAAATCGAGAACCTCCCAGAACAGACGATTACTGCTAGCTAATAAGAAGTCTAGACCGGAACGGGAGGAGTGAGTTTGTACGGAGAAGGAGGGAGTTTGTACAAGGAACTCTATGCACATGTGAACGCCTGCTTTGGCGCTATTAACAGACAGACGCGGCGCGCGTCTATGAAAGGAGTTGATCGCGGGCTGCGATTCAGCCCAGAGCCGCCGGTTAAGCCTGCATGAGCCCGCCCGCTGAGGAGCTCCCGGGGGACGCACTGCTCTCGGCCAGCCATGGACCACCCAGGCAGCGTGCGCCAGTCATCGGGACGGCCACCGTTGGACACCTGCGGTCGCGTCGGACTGACGAAGTGCCCGATGCGGTGAAAAGTTAGCATCCATTCATGCGAAAATGCTCGGTCGAAAGCATCAAAGTGGTGCGTCTAAACGAAAGGTGAAGTTGTAAAGAGAAGAGCGTGAAAAGAAGCTACCAAAGATGACAAAGTACCTACTGAATGCAGCTTCCGCAGAGCAGTATGATCGCTCTCCCAGAGTCTGTGTCAAACTGTGCTTCTGTGGAGGACTTGCCAACTCTATCACCACGGTTTCCTGGCGAGAAGCAAGGTTTGACTCATCTTGGTTGTCTGGATCCTCTGAGAATGGCGCCAACTTCGGTCGTCCATATTTCTGAGCCACCGACGCTAACCGAGCCCTGTGGTGTTCCTGAGTCAGCAATGTCTATGCTACTCGGCCGGGACCCTGGCACAGAGCTCCAGGTGTCTGGTCCGCCACGCCTGTTTTTAACTACTGCTGATCAACAGGTGCCAAACCTCCCCGATGAGCCTCCTTCTACTGACGAGCGCCAGGAAGCAACACTCCAAGAACCGACTCACTTTTTTCCTGTTAGTTTGGCTTCAAATAATCATGTTCCCACGCACAAAGTGTGGCTCGTGAGGACGATTTAGACGGCTTCTCGTTGCGGCAACAGAGAAGTACAGACACCCCCGCAGCAAGAGGTACGCTGCGAGATTATCCGAAGTTACCCTGCTAAGTGGCTGGAAGTTATTACTGACAGCTTTCGGAGTGTATGCCTTGAGAAAGGGCTATTGTATTTTCAAAATCGGGCATAAAATTTTCTGTACTCCAAAAGGCAATACAAAACTTAGAAACGCTATAGGTACCTCATATTTTCGTGCGAAAGGCAGTAAATAAGGAGGCGTACGAGCGACACTGGTTAATGTACTCGAAGTCCAAAGGTTCCGTTTACTGTTTCATGTGCAAACTATTTTCGATTTCAAGCAACCCCAGTGCTTTCACCACGCACGGCTTTTCTGATTGAAAAAGAGCAGAAGAAAAGGTTTGCGCACATGAAAATAGCGTCGAGCACCGGAACTGCGTGGCAGCATGGCTCGCCCGCTCTAACTCGAACAGCACATTGATAAGGAGCTGGTTTAGCGTCTTGTCACTGAGACCGCTTACTGGACAGAGGATTTGAAGTGCGTAGTCGTTGTAGTTAATCTTCTAGCTGAGCGCAACCTAGCGTTTAGGGGCAGTGAAATTTTTGGTTCACCGAGAAATGGCAATTATATGTGAGTGCTTGAGGCCATTGCCAAGTTTGATCTCTTTCTAGAACACATCAAGCGCTACGGGAACAAAGGGAAAGGTCGCCCATCGTATATGTCAAAAACCATTTGTTAAGAATTTGTCGAGCATATGGCAAAGGCTGTCAAGGAACGTCTCGTTGACGAAGTGAAACGCGCAAAACACTTCTCTTCAATTGTTGATTCGACTCCAGACCTTACTGACGTTGATCAGCTGTCAGTTGTTTTACGATACTATTTAAATGGGAAAGTGTACGAACGCTTTCTTGGATATGTTCCAGTCGAATCGCATACCGGCTTGTATCTGTTCCATACCGTGATGTCCCTGCTGACAACCAATGGCATTTCAATTGATGATTGTAAGGGCGAAGCTTATGATAATGCGAGTAATACGCCAGGAAAATACAAAGGACTGCAAGCTCAAATCAAACACCTGAACGAATTGGCTGTCTAAGTCCCGTGTTCTGGTCATTCACTGAACATAACTGGCGCGTGTAGCGTTGACAGTTGCCTTGACGCAAATTTTTCAATGTAATTCAGAGACTGTATGTGTTCCTTGCTGCCTCACCTAAGCGATGGAGGTATCCTTTGGACGAGCATGGGCGGAACTGGCCAGCAGCTTGTTTTGAAAAGTTTCTCTGAGACCTTGTGGTCAAGACACGCTGAATCATGTAAAGCCATTCTGGAAAATTTCAACGCGTCTTGTGTTGCCTTGAAGCTATATCAATGAACGAGGAAGAAAACGGTGACACTAGGAACGAAGCGCACTCTCTCTTCAAGAAAACGACAAAACTAGAGACTGCATTCATGGCGACTTTCTGGAGTGAAATCTTGGAGCGCTTTGGCAAAACGAGAGTAGCAGTTCAGAAACCAGGCCTACACACTAAACACAAATCAACCCACATGGGTGTTTTTGGCTTGTCTTCTAGCGTCCTCCCAAATCAAGGTTCGATATACACCGTTAGACTTGGGGTAGATTTCAGCACCAAAAAATACGGAGGACTTACGGTTGGCGAAGGAAGCATATTGGGTGTAAATTTTTACACCAAAAAATACGAAGCACTTGCGGTTGACAATGGAAGTATATTTTGGTGTATTTTTACACCAAAAAATACGATGCACTTCCGGTTTGCAATGGGAGGTTCCAACCGCGGCGATACGCTGAGCGGTGGCTGCGGTGTCGTGTTTATACAGGCGCCGATTTTGCAACGCCGGCATCCAGGAGGTGATCACAGCGGTCCGTTTTTCTATATTGCATTTTTGCTCTTTCTTATAGGGCTATTAGAACTGCTAACTATATAGGCGGAACGGTGCTAGTTAGTTCATCACAATAATCAGGTCCGAATGCGCTTTGTAATCATGAACAAAGCCCAATCGAACTTCAATTTTGATATAACAACCAGCCCCGTTCCGTCCATGCCGTTACGAAGTAGTGCTGTAAGGAACAGGGCAAGAACGCTGGATACAAAGTGCATCGGACGGCTGTCTTCACCTCCTCCTGGATGCCTGCGTTGCACAATCGTGGCGCCATGCATACACACGACGTCCCAGTCACGTCGTAGCGTACTGCCGTACATCGCGGAAACAAAACGAGACCAGCGGTGGCGGCAAGGAAACGTCTTTAATCTGACTCCGCTGAGTATACGGCCCTTCTGTAAAAAATACACAAACCATGGCTCCGGCGCTAGCCGAAAGTATCTTGACGGGGTGGTTCGCAATGGGCAAGAAAAGCAGAATTGGGTAGACGACAATGAAACTGAAAAGAAGACCGTGGTAACGGATCTACGTGCCAAATTCCTACCACATTTTTCTTGTAAAAGTATACCACTTCTTCACTGCGGTCCAAAAACCGAATCCCTGAGGTTAAAGAATCTGAATGGTGCACAAGCCACTTGCGGGCAGCTCCACATTGGACAAATAATGTTTGCCATCTCTCTGCCTTTAGAAGTTTTTAAAAAGAATGCATTTGTATATTGTATCCTTAAAATTCATTCATTACTGTTACTTATTTTTGCAGTCCATAATGGACCTTTTTAAAGAAAATGTTGAATTCCGTGCTCCACTCGCGCAATGAAAATATTTTTCGAGCACTATTTTTATCCAGTCTATAAGTCCTCAAAGCCGATAAAAGCAGGATTCGCAGTACGGATTACACAAAAACATTGCATATAGCTTGTGCTCCGTGGTTTTATTTTGGAACAAAAATATAGTTCTTGGATTTTACCTTCATAGTGCAAGGTAGCTGTGTAAGTTTGTTACACATTTTTCATCGAGACTGCAGTTTTAAGCACTTTACAGAACATTGTTACTAGCACATCCTCAAAACACTTTTCGCAACTTAACTTGTGCATGCGACTTACATTCATTCCATTGGATGTTCGAAAATACTGAATTACACAGACCACAGTTACTAACCTACACACATATCTGAAATATTAACACCAGCAGCATTAAAAGGCTGCTTAACATGTCAAGCTTATTCAATTGAAAAGAAATTGAAGAGCCTGCGTAAAGTAAAGGTCACAAAGTCCTGTAGATTACAATTTTATTTTTTTAAATGGAGGACAATAAACAACATTTGAAACCACAATTTTTGGACAGGTATTAGAGATAGGGACTAACTTGAAATCAGCACCTAAAAGTAATCAAAACGACACAATAGCAAATTTTGAAAAACAGTGCAGAGTTGACTTCAAAACTTCTTCGCTACACTTCAGGCTAACTGGTGCTGTCAGATAAGATTAGCTAAAAAAATGTTATGCACCAGAAAATTCCCAGTGCCTAACTTCAAGATGCAGATTACAAACTACAGTAAAAGAAATACTAAACAAACATTCTAAAGCAGCCCACTAAATCTACAGTAAAATATCACAGGTATTCAACCTCTAATGTTTGTGTTCTTGAGAAACACATAGGATGAGCATAACCTTACAAAACGTATATAACACATTAAATTTAACACACAATCACATAAAAAGAACACAAAACAAAACTTTACACTCAATATATGGAGGCCTATGCTCTAGAGAAAGTGTATGTGCCCCGAAAGATATGTTAGCCACCCATTTTAAGGAGCCTGTCAGAAATAAAATGCAGCACTCATAACTTATATGGAAAAGATTAGAACACAGAAACACATGCAGACATGCTTTTCAATCTAGCTAACAAGTAATGAATAATGCTGAAACACAAGGAATTAGTCAACCTGCTATTACGTGACTGTGCACACTACAAGCAAAGCAAAAACACATGGGCTAAGGCCAAAGCGCTCAGGACACAGGCATTCTCTTTGATCGCGAGAAAGGCATTCATCACCTTCACTTTAGGATGAAGTGAAGAAAAATTCCAAAAAAGTTCCCCTGGCAACTGATCAGACTAAGGACTAGTAACTTTGTGATTAAATAAGTAATTGAATTTCTGAAGACCTGTGTCTAAGCACATATTTGCTTGAAAACCTAATTGTTCACCAAATCCATTATCCCCATTATTTTTTCTAATTAAATGATATGTATAAATGCTAGCAAATGTGTCATGTGGCAGAACGGGGTCTATTAAAATAAAAAAAATTACAAAATGCTGACAGTGCTCCCAGGAAGCTGTCCGAGCTAGATGCAAAACGATAAAAACCATGACTAGCCCATGCAGGGACAAGAAACTAGTGGGGTTATGATTCTTAGGTTCAACGAAACGTTGTTGTTCCTGTTTGTCATGTCTTTCCATGCTGTCACATAAAGTGAGTACAGCATTTGTCGAAGTTTAGAGCACAAGGAATTCGCTTCTGAGCCTTGTTGTCAATCGCTAGTATTCCAGATCTCTTGAACGTACAGAAAAATTGCCCTGACCACCGTGAATGTTGTACATCCATGGATGTTTAGAGGCCTTATTACACGGCTTAGAAGCCAAACCCTATGGCTCTGTACTTTTTGACAAAGGCTATACACCAGTTTTCTCACAGATTCGTGCCGATATTGTTTTCCTTCTTCTTCACTCTGGCCAACTGTATCATGTTAACATGGATAAGTTATACCAACACAGTTTGTGTTCCACTACCAGTATTCCAAACAGTACTAAAAACTAGACATGTAAAACAAGTACAGGCAGATAGAAGAGGCAGCTGTGAAGGAAACACGAAGTGGTTTTTAAAAACTGATGAGCTCAATACCATCGAAGCGTGGTTTATTTTAAGCCAAATATCTAAAATAACTCTCAAGAAAGGTCAGCAGACAGAGTGCCTTCTTTAGATTTTCCATACGGAAAACCCAGAAGGCTGCAAACAGCAGAATCCCCACGGAAGCGATGAGGTTTTCACTACAGGGTGATGGCCAATGAACAGGAAAATTGCGCCTTGATAGGTGAGGAGGCATGATGTAAGTGCTTGGTCCTGCAACATTAAAAACGAAATTTCACTAACATTTCTAACACTTGTAGAAGTGCAAAAAATACTGTCGCATTTCAGTATAATGCACATTATGACTACACTATACTAGGGATAAATTCATGAGGGGGCGGTCTCCCCTCCTCAAAGTGAGAAATTTTACATAAAAAACCATGCACAACCCAATTTTTTCAAGAATAAAGTCAAAGAAATGCGAGGTTCAAACATGTCACTGACCGATTTTTAAAGATATTGATAATCAGGCTAATGTACTTGTAGCTATCAACACTGTCTAGCTTCAAATTCATTGCCCACTACTATGTGCAGGAGACCTTGGTGACAAGTTTTGTATCAAAACTTTTTCATTCATGATTCGTTAGTATGGATGAATCACTTTGCGAGAATTTTGCTCGGAAACCAGTGTCCATATTGCAGAGGTGCAACTGTACAAATGATTTCTCCATTAGAGCCATGATCACAATTAGTGGGCCAGCACAACTATGCAAAAGTTAAACAAAATGCTGCAATGGCCTCCCTGCCAAAGATTTGAAAACCATATTCTAGCTATAAGACAATTGAGCTGCTCAATCTCATTTACTTGCAACCAGTGCAGCAACAGCCTAACTGTAATTGAGCTAGAGGCTAAAGAAACAATGGTGAGACACTGCTCATAAGGGAGCGTGGTACAAAGTGCTTATTTGAAAGGTACGGCTGCACACGAAATCTACCACTCTTGCTTTATCCGGACATTTGATGCATATGGCGACTACAGGAATTTTCGCTGAGCATCAAAGAAGCAAATGTTCTCTAGGGAATCACATTTAGAGCATCTATAACAGCCCGGAATGCAACAATCAGTACTCCCCATGAATCATATTTGCGTGTGTATAACGAAGACGTAAAAATACAAAACTGGCATGGTGTTGTTCAAAGTGTATATCGCCATTATACACAGCTTGTGAAGTAGCACTTCACAATGATTGGGTGCCATCGAAGACTACAACACAAAACACTCTTTTCCAACTGAAAATAAAAAATAGCTGCACCGTATCCAGACCTCATTACCATTTGTCGATAAAATGAAAAAACCACAGTCGCAAAAGCAAATAATGGTGATCGCCTCTCCATAATTTCGTGCAAGTCTAAATAAACCGCAACCGCCTCAACATTGGATTATTGGCTAGTTGAAAAGAGCGGAAGTGAACACGCGTGAAAATGAGACAGTAGCAATGCAAATCACAAAATAGCAGCTTGTCAGTACGCTGTATCTGGTTTAGTCATGAAATTACTCTATTTTCAGAACTGAGCATAGTTGCAGCAGTTACACAGGCTCCTTATTCCTACTATTGTGTTTTTTTTAATTGCACAAGTAACTATGCCTGAATTTTAACGAAAATCCCTTGGAGGTCAGCAGCTCCTTACTGTCACTGTTTGCATCCCGCCTTTTTGCATGATAACGAAACACCAGGGCTTTGTGCCAGCCCCATTCTAAAATAATCACAAAACCCAAGCTTTGCTAAGGCTCGTCAAATCAATGACTACATTTGAGTAAATTCTGTGCCTAAAAGGTAGTCATCAGATGCTCAGATAAATACTGAGCTATTTTCGTACAAAAATTTCAGCTCCTGCCTATGTCCGCCAATAATTTGCATAAAAATACCTACAAGTGTTGCATGGGGCATCTTTCTTTGCGAATTAACTCTGAGCTGTTTGGTACTGCTTGTAGATTAAACTGATGCAACCTTGGAGTTCTTCATAGATTAGAACCTTCGTAGAACAATGTCCAGTCAGGTTTGATACCAAACAAATCATTATGAATAAAATGTATGTCGTTCGAATTACTGACTCCAATAAAATGATAGGTGAACAAGGCATGAAGTATGTGATGCTTTGAAATTAAAGAAACTGTTATATTTTCACAAATAGTGACAGAACGTTTATACTGCACCCATCGAAGTTATACCGCAACGAACCGCAGAACATAAGGCAAAAACTGACAGCCGTTGCTTTCTCGCTTTCACTCGTGTTCCAGTGACAAAGAGATTGCGCCACTGACTGAAAGCAACAAATAATCAGATTTGAATTCTAAATGTGGCGGCCGAATCTATGACGGCAGAATACAAGTATGCACTTCAGAAGCTTTGAGCACATTCATAAATTTGCTGCGACGCGCACGATAAGCAAAATTATGTTTTTTGTGGGGAACCATGGCATTTTAGAAAAAGCGACCTGATTTTATATATGTTAATAGCGATGCCGCATACCTCGTTCTGCGAACATGCATGAAATTAAGAGTGGCCAGAAATGCTGCACATATCCAAACTAAAATGACACAAATGCTTCGGAGGGCACAAAATAACAATGCCGAAAACATACAGCCGCTTGCAAGGTGTACTTCAGTGCAGGCGAACTTATAACGCACTCAGTGGGATTCACTGACAATGCAGGTGCTCAAGCGCTGGCGCATAGTCATATAGAACAACCCATACACTTGCAGCGCGTCGTTAAGAAAACTGCGCTAATGTTTTGCTCCATTCCGCAGCACAGTGCTTCAGCGCTCCACACAAGCCTGCTCACGTCTTTATCGTACAACGATATTTAAGACGCAAAATCACTTACCATGATGGCGAGACGGATGTGAGACGGCAGGTAATCAAAAATATCCTTCCGGGCAGCAGTGTCGAGGTAGAAATTTCTCTCCCGCTGGCCAAGGGCGCGGCAAAGCCAGCGCTTGTCTCAATTCGCTCACAACGGCGCCATACCGCCATTCGCAAACCAGAGCGAGGGGCAAGCTCAGCCGTCGTTTACGATATTCACTTCGGTGAACTCTGTTAAGCATCCATCTTTCCTTTCTTCGTCGCGCATCAAAAAGCAGCAGCGGCAAACGCACAGTCGCCGCTCACGATATCCGTTCCAAGAGAGGCTCCAGACAACCCGCCGCGCTCAATTCTGCGACGCAATTCGAGACAGCCCCGCTGGCGCTGCTAGGCCTAGCGCCTACGCCGCTTCGGTCACGGCGTCCGCACTCACTAGTCACGACTCCTTGGACTCTCTCGCCGTCTTCTGATCCTTTGCGCCGCCTGCTGTCGATTGCATCTGGACCGAAACCAAAACTTGCTGCTTCGTTCCGGAACTCTAAGCGAAACAGATAAAAGTACACAGGTCCACTAGCGCGTTCTTTTGAACAGCAGCAGGAATTCGACCTCGCTCCGTCTCAGTTGTCGTACGGTGTTTTTTTTTCTACACCGTTCGGAAGGTTCTGAATGGCGACAACCACTCCGTTAGAGACGGCTGATGAACGATTGCGGACCTCGTTAGCACACCGTCAGTTCTAGCTGGTGTTGCTTCGGTGTTTATGATATGTGCACCGTTTTACCGGTGTTCTCGTCTGGCGATGCGGTGTTTTAAAGCGGACGAACACGGATAAACCTCCCATCTCGTGTCATTCGTGTTAAGTGTGCAACACGGCACCGCCCGCGGTCGCGCCAGGGGACGAACTGCTCTGCTGCCTGGCGCAGCGGACGCCGCTTCGCAAGTAGCCTGCGCTATAATATCTCTTAATATCGCTTTGCTGTTAGAAGTATAATCGCACCATAAATTAAAATTATGGTCAATTTCCGCGACACCTTCGGCTGCGGAGCTAGCGCACCGCAGCGGGCGACAGGCGAGCCGGACCGCAACGGCTGGCCAGCGGCAGCTTGCGAGGCGATTCTGGCGAGAAATTTTGCTCGTATCAAAGTTTCTGCTTTTACCAGCAACTCGGTGTTGATCAACGATCCTCAGAAATAATACATTTGCCATATTTTTCTTTCTCAGCGTTTACTGCTTACGTGAAAAACAATCTTAAGCTGATTTTTATTACGGCGGCAGACGGGATCCAGGCTGGCCTGCCGGCGAGCAGGCTCGGTTTACTTCACGTTCGCACCAAAAAAGACATAACAGCCATGCTATCAGAAAGGCCGCCTGCTATATTCGAGCAACGACAGCATGTCTGCTCAACAGCCGCGCTTTCCGCAACGACGCCGCCTGCGGGAGCGCCAAGGCGACGAACTGCGCTGCTTCCCAGCTGCCGTACTCGTCGCCAAGCGTAGCTGGTTTCGCAGCGATGCCGCAGCTCAGGGAGCTTTGGAACAAGCCAGGGCCGTAATATAGGAACTTCTCTAGTCACCCCTTTACTGCCAACCTGTCGCATAATAAAATAAAGTTATGCTCGATTTCCTCGACGGCTTCAGCAGCGGATCTAGCAGACGTCAGGCGAGCCGCACGAAGCAGCAGCAGCAGCAGCAGGCAGCCGCTATTGCACGAAACTTGTTGTATCGCAGTTATCACTTCAACCAGCACCTTGGCATTGGCCAACGATCCTGAGTAATGACACCTTTTTGGACATTCATCTATCCCAGCGCTTGTTATGAACGTAAACAAACAGTACTAGAGCGGAATCGTGCTCGTGTCTCGTGAATGTTTTTGCTCTGCGACCGATCTGCCGACGACACGGTCGGCAGACTGGTTTTGTCGACGTCGCGGGCGTCAAACATGTCACACTACGAAGACATCTGGTCGTCGGACGCATTGGTGTCATTGTCGGCCTAGTGTGACAGCTTGGTCTGCCACAGACAAGGTCTGCCGACCGGGTTGGCCGACCTTTGGTGTCTGTCGGTCGGCGTCGGCGGGGTGTCGGGCTAGTGTGACAGGGCCCTAAGGGGCAAGACGAAAGACACTTTCTCTGTCATGTATCAGCGTCGTAGCCTGGTGGCAAAATCTGAACTGATCTGAATCTGAATCTGAATCTGATCCAGATATATTGGGATAATTTCGCGGAATAAACATATTCTACCCGCCAAAACCAAGCTTAATCTGTACTATGCGTTCTTTTATTCTTATGTATCGTATTGCTTCCTTGTATGGGGACAAACCACAGCATCTAACATCCAGAAGCTTCTAGTACTGCAAAAAAGAATACTTCGCGTAATTGCTAATGTACCGTATGATGCTCCGACACGTCCTATCTACCAGCAATACAGAATAATACCCGTAACAAGAATGTTCGATTACAGGTATTCATTGTTCTATAAAAAAAATAATAGCCGAAGACGACGCATTTTTTTCCGGCATTGTGACACTTACACCACATCGGACACCGTATGTGACACGACAGCGTATGATCTATTCATTACCACGATGCAGAACAAACTATGGCTTTTCCACACTAAAATACATTCTTCCGAAATACTTGAACACGCCATTTTACGACACGTTACACAGCATGTCTGTCTCGGCTATTCGAAATGTGTTTTCAAGCTAGGTGCCACAGTATGTGTACCCATGTATAGAACTCTATTGCATTGAACTGTAAATTTTGTGTAAAACCTTTATTCTGTTGTGCGGAAATACTACTTGTCCATGCTAATAAAAAAAAAGTTTCCTTTTATGCATGTATTTGAAAAAAAAAAGTTTCTTTTTATGCACGTATTCAAAAAAAAAATATTTCCTTTTGAGCATGTATTTTACACGCCTTGTCTTTCCATGTACCTTTGCGTTGTTACAAGTGTATGTAACCATCACAGTCGCTACCAAACTGCCTCTTTGTAGGGGTGGCGAGGCTTGTCAAGCGGTCGTAATGACTGCTTTTTTCTTGCCACCCTCAGTTTTGTAAAAGAAGCTGAAATAAAGTGATTGATTGATTGGATTACTCGCAAGATGGCGGCAGTAGAACCGACAACTTGTTCATGTGGTTTTTCAGCACGGCCGACCCTGAAGTGCAAGAACACCAATCGTCATTGCTGTTGACGCCATTTACTAGAACGGCCTGTACCTGAACCCAGTAGGTTTCTGGGGTCCAGTCCGCCCACAAACAAGACCCCTGGTAAGTGCAAGTCGGAACGCTGTCCAGTTATCTCGAGCTCGCGCAGACCCACAGTCAGCCATTATGGCACCGCCTGCAGGCCTAGTACCCTCCCCCCCCCCCCCCCCATTCCAATTTTCTCGTGAGAGGGCGCTTTGCGGGCCACTCAGCCAGTCGGACAGAAACTCTAGACTGGTAGGAGACCACCCATGGTGCCTTTTTTGACACGAAGTTGTTTGCAGGCCCAATGCGATCACAAGATGCCTTGATCGGAGCAGCGACCGCTAGTGCTCTCGTAAAAGTGTACGTTTTAAAACTGGCTGCCACATAAACGCGCGAGTGGATGCGCGCGGTGCTCTTTACGTTTTAGGGGTTTGTGACGACTGCACAAAGAAAAGACAGTGTGCACGTTCGGAACGCGAAAATTACAGCTAATCCTAATTACTCTGGAGCCTAAGCAAACAGCCATCAACTGAAGGGTGTACTTCGTAGTTTACAGTGCGAAAGGCTCAGTCCAGCCCTCGGTGCCTGACTGCGCTTCTAATCTCAGCGAGGAAATTGACGTTTTTCGCGATTTAGGCGTACCGAAAACTTTTGTTGGCACCTGTACGGAACTGTGATACCAACGCGTTTAAGATGACGACATCCGGCCATCCGGATGGCAGGCGCAAACAGCGGTTGCGCCTTGCGCTGACAGAGTCACATTTATTCCAGGCAATGGACCGTGCCCCTAGTAACCCCACCTATCCGGCTTCCTCCTAATTCGCTGGCTTCTGCGCAGCGCAGGCGGTGGCGGTGAGTCCGGGGGCGCCGGGAGTACCGAGGGCTCCTGGTCGGCTGCGTGAGCTGGGTGGGCCGGGGGCGGCGGGAGGGCTGGGGGCGGCGGGAGTGTCGGGTGTGCCGTGGACGTCGGAAGTGCCGGGAGGGCCGGCGGGGCTGGAGGTGCCTTGATGGCCAGCGGCGCCGTGTCTGCCGGGGATGCCTTGAGGGCCGCGGGCACCAGGGAGGCTGGATGGGCGGGGGATGACAGGAGAACCGGGTGCACCTGAGGAGTGGGGTGGGTCGTGGGCGCCAGGACGTCCGGAGGTGCCGTCGCAGTTTTGCTAGGGAGAGGGATGGTACATATCTTAACAGTAGTGGTACATGTACACAGAAACTGCTGGCGCCCTTAGACCGTGACCCGTTTGCGGTCTGACACGTCGTACTGCAATGCCATCTGTGCTTGAATTTTGTATCCCATACTTACAAGTAAAGCTGAAATTTATTCCGTGAGCTAAGTTAAGTCTGAAAAGGAACGCTTAGCATTGTGTACCGGCATCCAGGATTAAACTTGCTGAGCTGAAGTTTCACGGGTATTACAAGCGAAACAAAAACTAGCCCAAAAAGGGAGTAAGCTATCATCAGGCGTGCTTCTGTTTACGGCAGTATATTCTGCCCAACTCCTGGGGCAATATTTCTATCACTAAAACTACGGAAAAAAACACTAGGTTGGGAACGCAAACAAATTCCCTCTTCCAACTACGAGATAAGATGATTTTAACCGACGTGTCAATCTTCTCTATATCCTAATCTGAAGACCTCCGGTGCCGCTTTTATACGCCTCCTCCCACTGCAGTAACCCAAGCACCGTTGTATCGTTTGGAACGCGAGCTCGCAGATGATATCGCCTCCGACGCCGTCCGCAGAGCTGACAGTTGACACGAACGTTCTAATTCGGGGCTTTGTCTGGCATTAGCGTCGCTAGGCGCTGGCGGCTGGATATTTTCGACGGCTGATGAAAGCGGGAGACCTGCTGGCATTTAAAATGGTGGACCTACCGGCCAACGCTCAGCGTCGATAATCAGTACAAGCACCACGCTCGAGCGGTGGTGCGGGTGGCGGTGCCTCAGAGAGAACCCACGACGTGCGCCAACCTCAAACGCCGGTCAAGACTGAGCCGCTGGGTGCAACCGCTTTGGCCATGGCGCATCACTAGCTTCCCGAGTGTGACGACCACAATGACAAATCGAGGGCGTATCTTACGAAAGTTGAAGCCTTCTTCGAAGCAACGGAAATATGCGGTTGAATTGAGAAGAGGGTGTTTCTCAGTTCTACATTGAACACGCGCACAAGGTGCTTCCAGGAAAAGTGGCACCGAAAAATTCAAACGCAGTGAAGTACGAAGAATTAGTTGAAGTCCTAAATGCGCATTGACCCTATGAGCATCGAAATAACGGGCAGCCTCCGCTTTTTCAACCGGCGCCAGTCTGCAGGTAAGTCTCGAGAATTTGATAAAGAATTTCGGCAAATAGCGGATGGCTGCCTCCTGTTGAGCATGCTCCATAGAATGCTTCGGGATAATAGTTTGCGGCGTCAGGTCATGTGCCTTGCAAAAACAGTTGTTGGCGAAAACAGAGCCCCCCTGCAGAAGGCCAAAGCAACAGTGCTCTGCTCTGTGGCAGCGGAAAGGGGAAACAACGTGATTTCTTTTGAGTTAACAGCTGTAAAGAAGATAAGCGCGTGCCGATCGGCTTTGGACAGGCGGTAATAATGTGGACGGTGCGGAAGCACAAAACACGATGGAAACGTCTGTAGGTGGATGAAAGCTCGCCGCTACCTCTGCGGCAGGTTCATTTACCTTGCAACAAAGCGCCTTAGCGACATGAGCGAGGAACGCCAGAAAATTCATGCTCGAAGAAGGCCAACCCTTCATTGTGAAAGAAGAAACATTGGAGGACGCGGCCGATAGCATGCACATGTGGTCATCATATGATCGTCGATACTGGTTCGGCTCTGTGTTTTGTGCTTAGGAAACTTTGAGAGCAACACAAGAAAAAGTGGCCACCTTTGTCGCCATGAAACATCAAACTTTCCTGTTACCTGGGGACCTTGCCACAACTGGGGCAGTTGGATATGCTTGTTTCTTACACGCGACTCTCATCGAGTGCTCGGTAAATGTTCTCGACTGCTCAGGGCCAAGCCTCTGTGGACGCGACTATAGTATATAAAAGTTCAGCAACAGAGTGTCGCCAGTCATCAACGTCGGGGCGAAGCGGGAGGAGGGCCCACGAAAGAACTGATTATCAGCCGTGGATGATGTGGTCTTAGAATTCGAAGACTACTATACTGCCTTGAATAGACTATGAATGAATGAATGAATGAATGGATGGATGGATGGATGGATGGATGGATGGATGGATGAATGGATGGATGGATGGATGGATGGATGGATGGATGGATGGATGGACGGACGGACGGACGGACGGACGGACCTCAAGGCGCTCGCTTCCACTTCAGTCATGCTACGAGGTAGGTGCCCCTGTTCAATCGCTCGTGTTCAGTAAGCATACACGTTATGTCTCGCATGCCTTCCAGCAAAATGCATGAAGACACATACTCCCCGATCCGGCATTCCCTGAGAACCAACGCGAAGGTGAATGGGCCCTCTGGAAGAAACGTGGCTGCAGGAATGTCGGAAGCAGCGTCGAAAATAGCGTCTCCACGTGTTCGAACACGCCATCGGGTCGACGAACGGAGTGTTGTCCTCTTCGGTCATGCTGGGGTTGAAGAATTGCCCGTGAGCTGCGCCTTCGACAGAGGTTCCACGGTCTGGTCATCAGACGACGAAGTACAGGATCAGTGTTGCCCTCTTCAGTCACGCTGGGGTTGAACAATTGGCCGACAACTGCGCCTTCGACATAGGTTCCACGTTCCGGTCATCAGTACAAGACCTTTCGACCCCTGCTGGGAGACAGCCCGCATTCCTGTGTCACGCAGGCGCCTTCCTGTTCCACATGGGCGCAGTCCGCACCCACGTGCGCACCCACCTTGAGGCCGTGTGGACGACAATGTGACCGGTTCCTGTTCCCTTTCCCTCAACCGAGCTGCGAGAGGACATCAGGACCACCCTGCCGTGGGTGGTACCATCAGTGTCATCGTTTGATTGGACTTCATTCTTCGAGCTGTATTCCCCAGCTAGAGATCTGGGGAATACGAAGCGTATTTAACGAGCTGCTGGTTTGGTAACAGGAGGAGAGCCCCCCTCTTGAGAGATACCCTTTGCTGGGAGAGACTCCCGACTGCTAAGAAGCTCCTTTTACTGAGATGCACTCTCAGTTGCCCGTACTTGTACATTATGTAAATAGTCTTTGTATAAAGGTTTCCAAGTTTTCTACCTCCGATCGCCCCCGTCTCTTCTCCGGCCCAGTCATGCTACCTGAATCCCCAAAACTAGTGGCAGTGGTGGGATGCCCGCGTCAAGTCACCAGCTCCAATGGGCCCCGGCATCTGCGTGATTGACTGATGAAATCAGCTACGCTTCTTAAGACCGAGAGATGAACGCGTCAGGTCACCGGCTCCAACGGACTCCGGCCTCTACTGGACTGACGACGTCAGCTGTATCTCGGTTGGGTGAGTGCTCGATGTTTGCCATTCATTTCACCTGACCGCACTAGCACAGGCAGATGTTAGTAGTCGGACTTTGGTCATCTGGGAATGAAATTTGCAGGTTTGTGTACTGTTTGCTTCAAGGTGCAGCTTGTGTTTTAGCGGGGTTAGCGGCACGAGGTGTGATCAGCGATGGAGAAGTTCAAGGTAAAATACCTCCTTGAAACTCTAGATTGGGGATTTCATTAGACCCCACTAAAACGAGAGAAGCGATCATGGATGTTATACGGGCGGAAGAGGTGACAGTCGTGAAGGCAGGCGAGGCGTGGGAGACGATTTTGGAACGAAAAGTTGAGGTAGAAAAACGAATGATCAGCGAGGGAAAAGAGAAGAAAGAGGAACGCTTCGCCAAGGGAAGGAGGAACATTATCTTCTTGAAAAACAGGAAAGGCGATGGCTCCGCGAGGAGCAAGAGAAGCAATATCTTCTTGAGCAAGAAGAAAGACGAATGTTTCGTGAGGAAGTAGATAGAGAATGGGAGGATTGTTGTAAGCAACGGGCGCAGCTAGCGGCTGAGCTAGAAGAACAACGCAGACGAGAGCTACAGGAGCTCACGCGTTTAGTTCAGTGGCGTAGAGTTCGAGATCGTTTGCGGGCTTTCCGAAGAGGCGAGAGCTTCAGAAGTTACTTGACGAAATTCGAGCGGACCTGTACGGAAGAGCAGGTAGGCCAGGGCGACTGGCCTTGGATGTTGACGGCCATCCTCTCTTGTGATGTCTTCGCCGTATTAACGCGGCTGTCCGACGAGGATGCCGACAACTACGAAATAGCGAAAACAGCCCTCTTCCGCTTCTTCGTCACACGTACAGAGACGGACTCTAAATATTATAGTGATACCAGTGGGCAGCGCTCCCATCAGAGTGTCAGCGACCAGCCCACGAACCCCGCTTGGTCAGCTAGGGACATAATTGTTGCTCGGAAGAGCAGAGAAAGCGCCGGTTCTAGGCCTGATACAGATGCCGCTATGGCAAATGAGGCAGAGATTCCGCGCCAGAAAGACTGCGGCGAACTTATATGTCACCGCACATAAAGAGAGCTTTCCGGAAGAGAGCGTCACGTAGTTACTTGACAGCAACGTTGAAGCGCCAAGTCAGAGCGCAGCCTTCGCTGAAAAGTTCGATGGCGCTCAGATTGCTGTTACCCGGACCGCTGCTCCGAATTAAAAGCCTGAGAACAGCGAACTGTTATTTTCTGCAGACGTTCTAACGCAGGCAGACTGTTTTGTATCCGGCGGGCAGTGGTCGACGGATAGCGCCCGCTGACAGTTCGATTGTAAGCGCAGAATGCGGCTCAGCGCTGCATCGAAACAAAGAGCAGCTAGTAACTGCGGCTAGTGATAGACCGCAGGAAAATGAGCTATCGTGCACAGAAGAAATGGCAGCGAACGGTTCGTCAAATGAACCGTCGCCTCGCACTGAGAGCCAAGCACAGGTGATGCCGCCACTCAAGAAACATAGCGAACGCAGCGAGCTTTCGGAGATTGATGCGTCAACTCTCGATGCTGAGGCGAGGTCCTGAAGCATAGCGCCTGACGACACCTTGAGAAGTAAACGAGAAACTTACACCGTTTCCCAGAGGTCAGCTGCACGCGAAGAAAGATGGGCTGGTCAAAAACACCGAAAGTGTTAAGGCTAATCAGCAGTGTAACGACCTGACATCTTCGCCGCGGCACAGAAAATCCGAAAGGCGTCGCGCGCAAAACCTACCAACTATGCATGTAGGGCGAAAGCCACCTGTTTCATTGTGGCACCACGACAGATGTTGTCCTAAGACACGTGACGCGTACGGCGTGCTATGCAGAAGGGCGCGCAGCCGCCACACAAAAGGGCGCCATGGAACGCGCGCGTGTCGGAGGGGGACACAATATGCAGGGAAAAGAGAAAGGAAGTAGCGCCCCTCCCGATTTAGGCTTTCCGAGAATTACCCAGGCTCTGGAAACATATCGCACAGAGGAAATTCTATGGAGGGTTTTGACAGAGGCATAGCAAATCAGCCACTCAAAATTTGCGAAGCCTTGCCCACAGGAGGCTGTCTTGGCTGGTAGAGCGGCCGTCGACCGCGTCCGCGCAGTGCGCGCCTCAAGAAACAGTTTATTCCTTGAATCGCAAAATGGTTTTAAGGCGTATTCCAGGACAAAGCCCTCTTTGTATTTAGTGTTTGCTTTTTTATTCATTAGAACTAAGATTTGAGATTTTTAGGGCTGAGCAGAATTTTGTACTCCTCAGGAAGTTTGTGCTGTAGTGATGTAGCCTTGATCTTAGTTTAACCACTAAGTGTTGTACAGTCTAGTGTAGTGCAAACGAACGCTGTAGCAACAATCTGTTTGAAGATGTAATCTTAACAGCGAGATTATCTTATGTTTTGTTTCTTTTCTTTACGGCATCACTTATGCTGATAAGCTTGATGCGAATTGTTGTGCGTAGGTTTAGCTGCGCACTGAGAGTGTTCGCTGAAAGCGGAAATACAGAGGTTGAGTCAGGGGTCTATGATGCGTAGTCTCTCGTGTAGGCGCCTCGAGATGAGTGTTTGGTTTGTTATGCGGTTTTGAAAGAAAATTACTTTCAGCGGTTGTTACGTGTATAGTCTTCGCTGACACGGAACCACGAGCGAAGCCCCTCTTGGACATAGTAGCTTAGGTAGCTGGCGAGAGCTCCTGGAGATGTTACTGTTTTAGCAGTATTTTGTGCAGTATGTTGCTTCTGTACTGTTTGTTGCCCAAGCTTTGCACATTTTTCGTGTCTGCTGCCATGCAGAACGAAAGGAAGACCGTATGGTCAATTGTGCTAGTTAGGAATAGGGAATAGCTTGGGCCTAAATTACAAGCCTCCTTTTAACCTCTCGGTTGATTCCTCCCTGCCCGGGTGACATCCGAGATCGTTTCAACCTTTCCGACCGATTGTACACCAATTCTAATTTTCCTTCTATCTTGAGTACTCGCTTTTGTTGTGTGCGGCTTGGCGTTTGTTGTCCCGTTTGGCTCGCATCGCAGAGATCACGGAGCTGGATTTTCCTTGTAGAGCAGGAGAGTCCTGGAGAACTTCAGAACGAGAACTCATTCTCGCACCTCCTGTCAGCCGAGCTGCGTAGGAGCAGCTCATCTTCCCGACGCATTGTCTGGTGGCGGAGGTGCTGTTATGCATGGCATGCCTTCCAGCCCAAATGCATAAAGACACGGACTACCCGGTCCGGAATTCCCTGAAAACCACCGCGAAGGTGAATGAGCCCTCTGCAAGAAACGTGGCTGCACGAATGTCGGAAGCAGCGACGATAATAGCGTCCCCACGTGTTAGAACATCCCATCGGGTCGACGAACGGAGTGTTGTCCTCTTCGGTCACGCTGGGGTTGAACAATAGCCCGAGAGCTGCGCCTTCAACAGAGGTTCCACGTTCCGGTCATGAGACGACGAAGTACAAGATCAGTGTTGTCCGCTTCAGTCACGCTGGGGTTGAACAATTGCCCGAGAGCTGCGCCTTCGACACAGGTTCCGCATTTCGGTCGTCAGTACAAGATCTTTCAACCCCTGCTAGGAGACAGCCCGCATTCCTGTGTCACGCAAGCGCCTTCATGTTCCACATGGGTGCAGTCCGGACCCACGTGCTCGCCCATCTGGACGCCCCGTGGACGACAACGTGATCGGGTCCTGTTCCCTTTCCCTCGACCGAGCTGCGAGAGAACATCAGGACCGCCCTGCCGTGGGTGGTATCATCAGAGGCATCGTTTGATTGGACATTCTGCGAACTGTATTCCCTAGCTAGGTATCTGGGGAATACGAAGAGTATTTAACGAGCTATTGGTTTAGTAACAGGAGAAAAGCCCCCTCTTGAGATACCCTTTGCTGGGAGAGACTCCCGACTGCTAAGAACCTCCCTTTACTCAGAGGCACACTCAGTTGTCCTTACTTGTACTTTATGTAAACAGTCTTTGTATAAAGTTTTCCGAGTTTTCTTCCTCAGATCGTCGTCGTCTCTTCTCCGGCCCAGTCACGCTACCTGAATCCTAACAACGTTATCAGAGAGCATGACATGCGAAGCTAAGAGAAATGCCGGAGCGTAAAATTCACTTCAGCAGCACGAAAATGTGGAAAAGAAGGAAGGACCGCATCACTGCGGCCGAATGCAAAGTGGTGGCGCGACTGTTGGCGAGCAGCATTTAGTTATGAGTAGTGTTGTTGAGCTTGAGATGTCACTCACTTGGTTTTGAGGAAGGAGCCATCCATGCGACCCACCATACCCAGGTTGGGGTCCATGTTTTCACGGAGTGTTTGCTGTCGCAGGTACTGTGTTGCTCCGGAGGCCTCAGCGCCGTTGGCATCCCAGTGGCTTTCAAGCGTTTCAGTGGAGCGCGCAGGGGGAGGCCAGGTCTGCGTGTCAGTGAGAAAGCGGAAGTCTGTGCTTGCGTCAAGGCTTTCCCGTTCAGAGCTGTCGGGCGCAATATAAGCACAGCCAAAATGCGGCGGGCAGAAGGGGTAGAACCCTGTGGAAACGTTCGTCTGGATGGATGGATGGAAGCTAGGAGCGTCCCATTTGAAACGGGGTGATGGCAGTTGCTACAATACCGAGTTTATTCCCTTTATTTTTGTTTAACTGTGTTGGTAAGTTAATAAAATTCGCCATTTCTTTAAAATACGTCTTTCTATGCTTTTAACGCTATGTTTCATCTCTGCTTTTGAGCCACAAATCTTCGAATCGCGTTTTGCTAATTTCAACCACAGATTTATTTACATGACTATTGTTATCTCTAAACCCTAGGGCCTCAGGAAGGTTGACTGTGGCTGCATCAACATCGGAATGGATACCATCACAGTTTAGTACGAGGTGCTCTATTGTTTCTACAAATTTACCACACGCAACACGTGTGTCATCTTCTCCATTAAATTTTTTTTTGTAGCTGCGCGTTCTAAGACACCCTGACCTAGCTTCAAAGAGTAGGGCACTGCCTCTTGAGTTTCATAAAACGCTTCCTTACTGATCTTCCTTTTCCAGTATCGTTATTGTTCTACACTATGCTTGTTTTCCATTGAATCTATCAAATTTTTCCTTCCGCGTTTTTAATTTGTCGTTCAATGCTTTTTCTTTCTCCGTCCTCGTGTCTGGCATGCTTACTGGTAGCTTTGTAGTGCTTTTCCGCCACTGTGAGTAAGCGCTCTTTCTCTGTAGGTATTTTTATACCTTAGCTGCCCACGAGCTATCGACCAATTTCCTTCGTATAGTGTTTTACTCTGAGGCTCCCGTGTTTCGAAGGATATTAAGGCGGGAACAGATATTCTAGGACTAAATTTCCGGAACCTGAAGGCGTTGTTTTATTAATTTGCATGTCCCTAATACACACCACACATTTCATAAACAAAACACCTTGTACATATATTTAGCCACTGTTTCATTATGACTGCATGTCTTTATTTCCCGACCGTTCCATGAGCTTGTCGCCATACCTTTCATAAAAATGCCAAGTTATAATTTTGTTTGTCTCTGTATATTTCTGTATATTTTTTTCTGTACATTTGTTTCTGGATTGTGTTGCTTCGTTGCCGTCAATGCCAGGGGGGACCAAGATTTTTTTTCAAGCCGTAAAGGAACGGCTTTTCTTCTTGGCCCCTTTCACAATGTGTACGTCATGTTGTGAAGAACAAATAAAAATGAATGAATGAATATCCCCCGGTACTGCGGCGTTGGTGGTCTTCCCCTGGCCACCTTGTGCTAATCTTCCAACAGCTCTCTCATTTACTTTTAACCTCGACTGAACCTCTTCCCTCAAGCACAACACCGCATTCCCGAAAATAAGCGCAGGCACCATTATTCGTTTCCAAATACCTCTCAGTACCTGTTGTACCCCCCCCCCCCCCCCAGTGCTCTATGTTTCATTTTCCCGGAATCTCTTCGCCCTTTTGCTATGACAGTCTTTTCGTGCTTTTCCGTGTACCTCGGCCCTTTGTTTACCCATACCCCGAGATATTTGTATTCGGCCGCTCGGGTATTTCATGGCCTTGTATTATAATTACCTGATCACTTGTATCGTTGAAAGTCATCACACCTGACCTAGTCGCGCTAAAACTGACACCTAGACTGTCTCCTTCGTCTCCACAGCAATTAACCAAAGTTTGCAATTCTTCCTGGCTCTCTTCGTTGCTCAGCTAGCCTTCCGCGTAATCTGTACGACAGATTATAACCTAGATTGCTTCCCAGTATCCTAGCAGCCTTCTGTCCATACTTATCATATAAAGCATGAACATCAGCTGTGATAAAGGACAACCTTGCCTTAATCCTTGTGTACCTCGACAGTTGTACTCTTATATGTTCCCATGTTATTTAAACTTCATTTTCTCGATGTATTTCATGTAGAAAATCAATTAGCTCAAGGCCAACACCTTAATCTTTTAACATCTTCCAGAGGAGTTCCCTGTTCACATTGTAGTATACACCGCTTATGCAAAGAAAGCTAAATACAGAGGTCTGTTTTCCGTCTTAGATATTTATATGCAGTGGGTAAGCACGAACAGGCTATCATCTAAGCGCTTACCACTTCTGAACCCGTTGTGAAGTTCTGAGGCATTGCGGCGGCGCTTCCTTTTAGCAGCGTCATGTAGAGAAGAGCGTATTGCACAAAACTAAACTGCGCCTCTTCGCTGCCAGGCTGTCAAACAAGGAGAGCTTTTTACTTTTCAGTTCCTGTGTCAGGGCCGGACCGATCTGTGGTTCGAGCTATGCTGCAATCTGAAGACGTGACGCAGATTACCGCCTCTCCAATCAGCTGTAGCTATCGTGTTACTTGTTTGATAGTGGGAGCAACTAGTGCGACATCATTTCCTTTTCCACATTGATGTAGCTGTTGCGACACTTCACTGCATCTGCGGCGAAACCAATTTTCCTCTTTTCCACTTGTCCACCTGCCATGGTGGGCAGGTGGCAACCTGCCCACCGGGTTGTGGGAAGCCTGCCATCCCCAGGCTTCAACCACAGACAGGACGGCTTTTTCGCTAGCGAGGCGTCCAGCGAGGCAACCTGTCCACCAGGTTGTGTGTGGGAGCCTGTCCTCTTTAGGGTTCGATTACAGACAGGAAGGCTTTCAACTCAAAGGATGCAGCTGCGAATGCCCCTCAGAGGTGGCCGTCCAGCCAATACAGTCGTCCAGATATGGCTCTGTAGCAGACGCTGTAGACAGGAAAGGAATAGGGGCCTTTGTCTTCGGCCCTAGAGACGGTTTCCCGCGATGCACCCTCCGAACGGAGGGGGGGAGGACGGACGCCCCGTGACCCTCCCTAGTTACATAACTAACAAGAGAGGGCGCTACGTCGCAAAGGCATGAGCGCCACGGACGGCTGACTGCTGAGTGCGTGCGGGAGAGCACTCTGGCTGCGTTCCAATACTCTAGACGTCTAACAAGACGTATAGTGTGACGTCTAGTTAGCCGTCTACATGTCCATGTATTGGAACTCTTCTACTGCTCACGCCGCCTCGCGTCATAACAATGTAACTAAAGCTTATGAACAGTTGTAGTACAATTTTTCTCAAACTGAGCAATAACGATCATTAATAACGTGTTTTCAACAAGTTTGCACATTTTTTCTGCAATGAATGCGCGTAAACCGGACTGATGGATGTGCCTATCGGTGGATGTGCCTATGCGATTATTCTTTTAATATTGATGCTAAACTGTACATGCTCCTCGAACGTGCTCGTCCAAACGGCCCTGTAATTATAAGAAAGAATACGAAAGACTGTAATCAATATGCGCGAAATGCGATACGGCTAATATACACTGCAACAGGAAAACACAACGTGCCATTAAACCTGTCTGCCGTACGTGGTACTCGGAGACGGCGAGAAACATAAAAACAGCAGCCAGCTTTAATCCTGCAAAGACTAAAATCAATTCGCAACATGCCGGTGTGTTTGTTCTGGGAGTGTAGAGAAAAAAAGAATGTACGCGAAAGAGTTGGTGCAATTAATACAGCAACAAAACACATTTGTTAACCGTCACGCCAGCCGTCTTAACGCCCGTCGAGTAACCCAACGGCAGCGACGAGTATTAATCTCTAAAATAAAGGTGCTAATTAAGATCCGGCATCGTCGGATGCCGGATCACGTAAATTAACAGACCATGTAAACAGACCTACAGCGTCCGCAGCTGTAGCAAAGCTCTCAACTGCACGATTTTCTCCTGCGTGATTCACTGCTAGGAATCGCACATCCACGAAGATTAATTAGCCACTAGTTTGCGTACCAAATAACATAATGGAATTACATTTTTCCTTTCGTATACTGCGTGTACAGTCCGACGCCCGCAAGAGCATGACTCGCTGATCCGCGTATATCAGCTCCGCCATCTTTAGACCGCAAATTAGCCTGCATCGATGTGGACTTCGGCGAAGCAGTCTTAGTAGACTGCTTCGCCGAGAAATAGAACGCGTCCCAAAATGGCGGCTGTCCGGCTAGACGTCTAAGTAGCCGTCTACTTGGGAGTATTGGAACGCAGCCTCTCTTCGGGTGGGGATCTCGTCGAGTACGGACGTGTAGGCACTGCTCCCCACTCTTTGCCAGCGGGGCGAATCCTCGTGGGGGAGAACGTTCTCCTGCATCTCATCCCGTCCGGCCGTGGAGTGTCTTCCCAGCCCTAGCGTGGGCGAACATTCGCTCGTAACCGTGCTGGTGAGTCGTCCGACTTCGATTCCTTCACGCATTTTGTTGCTAGCTGGCGTTATTGTTGTCGCAATAAATGCCTCCTTTGTGCCAGCCAGTGTCGCTGCTTTTGTTTCCCCCAGAGGAAAGCCAGCCGTGGTCAGCGTGCGCTCGGTAGCGTACGCGATCACGGGGTGTGGTCCGGGTGATTTTGTACGGTGTCAGCCGCGATTAAACGGGGAGAAGGTACTTATACCCTTAATAAAACCACACACTCGAGACCGAACAACCCGCTCCCCGCGGCCTTTCTTCTTCCCTTACTTGTAAAGTCTCTGCCTGATAAAATCGGTCGACGCCACTGGCTGGAAAGCCTTTTTCGAGAGGAATTCGCCGCTGCATTCTTCAGTTGTAATGAACTGTAGTGCTAGCGCGCTAAAAAATGCTGACAGAATTAACGAAGCGCCGTCTGCATTTTTGAGTAGCCTAAGACCTGTTCGTGGCATCAAAATGGTGCTGTGCGATGTCAGTGCACGTTAATGATCCCCAGGTGGTCGAAATTATTCCGGAGCCCTACACTACGGCACCTCTCTTCCTTTCTTCTTTCACTCCCTCCTTTATCCCTTCCGTTACGGCGCGGTTCAGGTGTCCAACGATATATGAGACAGATATTGCGCCATTTCCTTTTCCTCAAAACCAATTATTATTATTATCATCAAAATATGTAAGAGGAGGAGTATGAAAAAAGGAAGGTGTGCCCGACAGCATACTGGCATACTGCCTTGTGCTTGTGCTCACCTCAACATAGACAGGCGCAAGCGATATCGGCAGCACGCGCTGGTTCTCGCGCAGATGAGGCCGCTTCAAGTACACTGACCTCCCAGGGCGTCCCTGCGGTGAACTGTTGTGGTTGCTATGCGCTCACCGGCGCTGGTCAAATCAAATTATAATTTATTTACAAGCCACAAAGATGGCGTCGGTACAAAAGGCTGCTGCGACCAGAAACACGGCGAGGCGACTGTCCTGCTCACAGTTTTGAATGTTACTTGCATTTTTTAGGCGTGGCTGAAGTCTCTCCCCTCTGCGGTAATTCCGGTACGCCTTTTGGATGACGGTCGCTGCCCTCTCACGAATGTTTGGCGTCGCCTTTTTTCCCGGCTGTGAAACACACGAAAATGAGAAATAGAAAAAATAAGGCCGATTTGTTGCAGGCAAACATGTCGACAGACAGCAAAGTCTGATGCTGCGGATGCTGTTCATGTAAAAAAGAACTAATCTTTGAAGGCTAGGACATTGTGCTTGCTGCTCATGCAGCATGACTGGACAGCTCTAAGATGAGAAATAAGTGGCAGTTTCCAATACGAGTGAACATAAAGAGTGCCAGGGACCATTATTTCAAGCAATCCGATTGTTTCTCCTTCTCTGTGCAGAGCGTGGAAAGAATTAGCACAAAAGCAATACTTTTTCACAGGTCACAATATCAGGTGTGTCGTCTAAATTGGTTGGGATCCTTCTTGATTTAATTTAATAGCCTCCAAAACGTCCCTTTCTTGATAACGATAAACTTCTTGGAATCGTTAGGGTTCATTGCGAGCAACTCATCGCGAACGATTTGTTTGGCGCCATTCAGCTTAGCTTCTTCTCTTTACTGCAGCACGCATCGCTCCTCCCTTTTGCTTCGGCTTGCCCATCTGAGACGATTAGCTGACATCCCAGCAACCCCGTAGACGAAGTGGCCTAAAGCGGCTGCCCAAGTCCATCCATGGGTGGAATGACCGCACGTTGAAGACAGAAAACCACTACCAAGGCTGTATCTCTGTTGGGAACTAACCAAATGAGGCGGATTTACGCGTTCCATTCGCGGGCGCTGCGGCAGGTGTAACGTAGTTGAGTTGTCCTAACGTGGCCAAGTGTTCTATCCGTTCGGTGTGCTTATTCCTTACACTCGCAAGGTAGTTCAGGTTCGTTTATTTCATTACATGATAGATATTAATTATTCGTTCAACTACACGCAAAACCACTGCTGAGGCAGAACAGTCTACTGGAGCTGTACTCCAATTTTGTCCTCGGACAACATGCCAGTCTTGTTTTCGTCTGCGTGTTTTTTTGCCAGTTGCATTTAGCTATTCTGGGATGACCTGTATAGTATATGTGTACGTCATATGTGCTGGCTTTTTAAATCCCTGTTATATGAGCCGTGGCTACCACACTTCACTGTCGGCGGTTTCTCCAATGAACCGCTAATGGGAACTGCACGAAGCTCTCACGTCTGGTACATGCCACATGGGAGAAGAGCGTTCCACAAGGTTAGTAAGAAGATGAAGGCGCGAGTGACCACTGATAATCAGGGACGCTTGTTTCGATGGATCGTTGCAGTAGAAGACGCGTGGAGCAAGACCTGGCGCCGATGAGCCGCCCCGTGGCCGGACTCACCCATATACTACGAAGGCGTAGCCAATCCAAACCATCCTCGGGCATCACGGCCGTGGCTGAGCCCGCCAAGATCCTCGGCAGCGGTTCACACTGCATGAAACTGCGACGGGCGCTGTCGAGCATGATCACGTCGCCGAGTGGGCGGTTGTTCTCATCTTGGCCCCCAAACAGGTACACTTCGCATCCTGCGCGTGGTGTCCAGCGTTTCCATTCACACTCTCACCCTTGGATTTAAGCAGCTCACGACTGTGAATAAGAAGAACCATTAGAACACACATGAAGGAAAAATATGTCGGGTATGCCTACGAGGCTGCCCTGACGCCGTGTATCTGCGTGAGCGATGCCTTCGACAGCTCTTACGAGTGCAACAGTGTGGCTCTCGATCACCTTAACTATGTTGCACTCAGTTTGCTGTACGACGAAAAAACGCGCCACAGAAGGCGATGTTCATAAGCTGCTGGGAAGCGGTTCCACCCGATAATCGAAATCCGTGGAAAGACTCCCAAATGAGGGTCAGCAACAGCTAGTATTACACAAAATTAGCAGTACAATGTTGCTCCTTTCGCGGAGTTTGTGCGAGAAGATTCACCCTTGGAGGCCTTCAACTTCTCGCGGTGCAAACGCCATGTCAGCTATCAGATATTAAGCTTAATTTAATTCTTTTTAAGCATGACGCCGCGTCCATATTGCCTTGAGCTGGCGCACCGCTTTCCAAATAACATAAATGAGCAAAGGTAGTCGATGAAAACTATTCATGCCCTGGCTTTTCTCATTCCATTTCGGCACGCTCTTCGCTTGCATTGTATCTAGTAAAAGAAAGACCACCTAATAAAGTAAATTAATGCGGCTAAGTGTAACCGGCGAGCGGCCTGCATTCTGTTGTTTTTGTTGCGTAATTTTCATTTAACCTTAGGTATTTTAATAAGCATTTAACATTTTTGCTTAACATTTAGGCATCTGGTAATATAAGTTCTTTAGACTGCTTATGTACCTGTTTATAAAAGCGAGACGACAAAGCAGTTTTTAATACTGTCGCATTAAGAATGGCACATACAGTTCACACCAAACCGGGCGAAAGCGCCAAACCTGATTGTTTCCTCTCCGGATGCGTTTCGTTCGCTGCAGAGTATCGTCGAGATGGGTGTGATGGGGATACACTACCCACATTTGACCTATAGCGCACGTTGTGAGAAATACCGGACCGAGCAGGTCACTAAATCGCGAACCGTGCCTTCGAATAAACCGCTCCAGCGCTTCAGCTCGGATCATGCGACAGTTTCGACCGGAATAAGACAGAGAGGGTTATCTGCAGCACTCTGGTGGCGGAATGTGCTTGTCAGCGGCTGCCGCTGGCCCTCTCACCTGTTTTTTCCGCGCAAACAGAGTGCCTAGGCGATGGCATGACAGATCGTCGCTGCATGGTGGACGAGGCCAGGCGGAGCACGTCGATACACGTGGTGCACTTGACCTTGGGCCTCAGCTGCATGACGCCCCCTGCTAGCCAACAGTCGCGTTGTACGGCCAAGGCTGAGAAAAAGGCCCTCTTCTCCATCATCGCTGCTAGCTTGGTCCAGCTGCAAAACACGGGGGGTTTGCATTTACTGAGCACAGAGGAGCGCCCGTCTGCCGCCGATTCTCTACTGCAGTTCACGTAGCGGCTATAGAGGAAAAAAATTAAGGTCATGCACTCACGAAGTTTTCTTTGAATTGAGGCTGAAAGGCCCCAGTGGGGCGGCATTTTCTGCAAGCGTGGGGCTTTCGTGCGCTGGTTTTTACGCATTTAACTTTTTTTGGCGGGTTAGCCTCCCGCCCCCTCCCACACAAACACACACAAACGCATGAAAAAAAGATAAGAGGAAAACTACGCCGTCAGACCATTCTGTGGCGTACAGTGGGTACTTACGAGTCTGTGCTCGAGTCGAAGATGTAGATTGAGGCCTGGAGGGTGTGCCCGTCTGGACCGCAGGAGGTGCCGCCGATGATGTAGACTGGCGTGTCGATTGGGGCGCCAGCCATCCCCATGAGAGCCATCGACATTGGGCGAATGAGCAACGACTGGTTCGTATTGAAGAAGTAAACTTCAGCGCTGCTGAGCATCCTGCAGAAAAACCGTCGCGTCGATCTGACCACGCCGTAAGGTAAGCAGTCGACCACTCCTCAGGCACGAGAACGCTCTTACAAGGAGCGCCACTGTACAGCGAAGAAACTCCGCTTTACTTCAGATAACGTACAGTTTACTATTCTGGATTAGCTTATTTGTTACCAACACTTGAAAGCTTGTAATTATTTGCAATGATCGCATCAATTTAATGACTAGCAACCGCGTCTCCTTTTAATCTCCAGATACTGATACATGAGTTGCATTCATGAGACTTCTTAATCGCACAGATCGCTCTATCACTTTCATGGGCCTACTTTGGCATATATCTAATCGCGTAGAGTGCAAGTTGCGGCTTCCGAATGCGATGTATAATTAAGAAGACAAAGACGCGTTATGATTTATTGCTTTCGCACAAAGACTCTTATACGCTGGCATTTACATAAGGGTTAAGCCCAGCATGTCCTTTTCCTCACTCCCTCCCTCCCTAATCAGCCAATCTCCATTAGCTCTCATCTCCAGCAGTTCAAAATCCTGGTCTCTGAAAACGTGTTTGCAGGCGGCGACCAGCATTGGAGATACCGTGTCTTCCTGCCAGACATCCTTCCTTATTGGAATTTGACTGCTGTCTTCGTGGATGACGTCAGTCGGTGTGCAGCCATTATAGATGTTTTAAAAAAGCTTATAGTGGGACAAGAATGCGCACAGCTTCTGGAACAAATATTAGGGCGAAAACAGACATACGAAAAGGCATCTTCATTATTTAATACCAGCATAACTGCTGAGGTTTAGACCGAGTCGAAGGTGTCTCTGGTTGCCGGAATTTCTAGAATTTACTACAATACAAACGTCTTTAAGTCTTCACAATATAAACAAAAAGCAAAAGAATGTTGTGCTCTGGTCTTCAAAAATAGGAAAAATATTTAATTCGTTTTGGCCTCCTTACTGCTCAATAAGTAGCATAATCGAAGATAATTTACTGTGAATGCAATACGCCTCTGCAGCCGTGAAACGCGCACTAGTAAGACGCAAGCGATGGCTTGTGCGCGGAACTTCAGAGGAGCGTACGGGATTGGCGGAAACGGAAGCATTGACACTTAAAGAATTAAAGAGAGCGCTTCAATGTAAATGTTCTTCTCTATTAGTATCATAGTCTCGAAAAATTTCATTTCTTTTTTGCTCCAGGTTGACGCCTGCTTTAATGTTTTCCCTCAAGCCATTGCCTGAAGTCCAAATATTAACAGGTAAAAATAAATAATCCCAAGCGGACCTTTGAAGAGATACCTTACATGTCACAGTATTTTTATTCCCTTTTCTTTATTTGCAAAACAGCGCACAATGCGAAAGACGGCCAAGAAGCGGGATACCTGAGCGATGCATATTTGTACATGCAAGAACATTTCGTCCAGCACCGGTTTCACCACTCAGCGTTAATTTTCGTATCAGTAATGCAACGTGGATTTCCCATGACAGGAAGAGTTGTGCGTTGTTGCAGAGCGCCATTCAGTCTGGTTTGTTCGTGCTGCATTCGATGAAGCGAAGGAACGCCTAAAGCCTGGCCTACATTAAGCATTTTTAGCACGCGGAAACGTGCCACGAGCGAACCCTCATGCGGCCCTGCCGCCACACCTGCACCGCCACGGATGCAAGAAGCGGCCGCGATAAACGACCGTGACAGTGCAAATTCGGCGGGACGGCCGCGTGGGTTTGGCCCGCGGCGCGTTTCCCTGTGCAAAAAACACTCCATGCGGACCAGGCCCATGCTGGCTCAAAACGTGCAAGCCAGCTGAAAAAATTACCGTATGGGTTTTCTTTTGTGCATTTGTCACAGGCTAGTCTCGTGGCCGAATACAGGCTGTCGCACGCTCTGAATTTGCCGTGCACGCTATAGACGTTTCACAGTGCCGTGTCACGGGAGCTGCCATCTTTGATCACGTGAGCCCGCAGCCATTCCACGCCTCTTGACTGTTTGGCGTGCGCCTCGACGCGTCGGCTGCCGCGTCCGATGGTTCGGTTCCGGGAGGCAGTGTTTCTGTTCATACGGTTGTAAGACACTATAGTTTGTCCAAAGATTCGAAGGTCATGTGTGCGCCCTAATTTTTTCACTTGAGGCGTGAAGAAGGTTTCGGGCTTTATGTCGCAGAGCTAGCCAACGGATGAATCGACTGATGCTTGTCTTTGCATCCGCAGAAGGCTTTGGTGAATGTTGTTTATTGATATTATCTAAAAAGGGAAGGTTCAATGCTCCTGCGGCTGCGCAGGTCGTTGTAGTATTGCGTAAATACATGCAGACACCGCTCTAGAAAACGCTCACATGCACATCGAAAGCATTTGTTTGGAACCTGTTAACGGTGCTTAGAAAACCAAAAAGATTTTCTACTTGTTTGTTAAACACAGAAAGGCTACCAAATTAAATACCCACACAAATGTTAAATATTATGGTAGCAGTGTCATGCATTAAGCATCCTTCATGAGCTGGCGCGCAATCACTTCGAAGGATTCCGCGATATAAATGTTATAAGACGCGCAAGGCAACGCGTTCACACTACACGAAGTTCAAAATTACGTCAGTCTGACACATGAAATTTTGGTACGCTCCACGCTCGATATGCGGGAATGAAAAGGCTCGATGTCTCGGCAATGGTAAGCAATCAGCGTCACTCTGTGCGCTGGCCTGCGGAGTCACTTTTCGTGACTGTCTCGCAGGAAGAAGTGACAGCCACCCTGCAGCACTGCAGCCGTAACGCAAAAGCTTCATTCCGAATATGGTCCACGAAAAGAGCTCTGCTTGGAGCGAAGTTCAAGAGTAGCGCCAAGAGGGCACACAATACACAGACGGTAAGCGTCGTCTGTACGCGCGGCTGTGCACTACACGATCTGCACTAGTGGCATGTAGGAGTGTAAGCCGTCCTTCTTTAGAGTACCTAATTCGGCCTCGGGCGCTGCTGTTACTAAATTGCCGCACACCTTAACTTGCAAGCAATGGGGTCTCGCTACACACGCAGGCGCAACCGCACAGCAACAGAAAGCACTAAGCGACTGCTTCGGTGGCAGAACAGTTAATTAATGCAGCAATGTTGTGCACTTGCCCTCGCAGATTTTCCAAGATCGTAACCTTTCTTTCTATATCGGCTGTCTAGCGTTGGCGAACGTGTTTGCCGGGTTCCTCTTCACGGAAAGGGTGCGTGGCGAACGGCCGCGAAAAGGGGCAGTACTTGCTTGTGCTGTTCGGTTTCGAGAAGCTCGCAAACAATTGAATGCCGCACCTTTAACTCTCCGTAGCATTTCTTGCAATCCACAACAGGGCAAGTATTTCCTCTTTCCTTCTCCACCTTCACATAAAGAACACTTCGGCAGCCACCCGTGATACTTCCATTACTGTGTAAAGCGTACACGCCGGCGACTTACGAGGGCCGTAATGGCACCGTGTTACGAGCGCTTCTGTGGCGCCATCTCGTCTCAAGAGCAAGAGCTGCACGCTGTAAACGGTCTATACGGGAGCTCACCGGCCGGTGCGATGGAATCCACCGAAGACCATCATGCGGCCATGCCAGCCGACGGCAGCGTGGAAAGCGCGTTCACGGATCATTGCGGGTAGTTCGATCCGCCTCTTCCATCTGCTACTGAATAAAAAAGCCTTGTTCGATGGCTGCATATGGCCACTGGTCGTTACGCAGAGAGGGTCCAGGCCGCCTGCGCAGAGGGCACGGCTGCATTCAAGCATAGGCATATATAGCCTACGACGAGACACAGGATCGCAAGTATAGGCCGCGCAATTTCAAGCACATGGTGCAGTGCATGCGATGCGCGCTTAGCTTGTAGTGGGTGTTTGCCGAGCTGTTGCGCAGGGTGCCTCGATGCCCGCTCGTATCGAGGCACCCTATACTGTTGCTTATATGAAGACCGAGGCGAGGAAACAAAAAGCAGAAAGACCCTGCGGAAGCCTGTCTACTCTCGAGCACCACGGTGCATCGTTTACGTTCACCGTGCTGCTCCGGCTGTACGTGACGATATGTGTGTGTTGTAAACGAAAAAATGATTATAATAACGATAAAATCAACAAACTGTGTTTAGAGAACAGGACCGACTGTGCATACGAGTATCCATAGGACGAATGTCAAAGATCCTGGCCTTCGGATTGCTCTTCCAACTTGCGTTGTTTTGGGTTTTACGGCGCATAAGGAGGTAAGGCTAATAGTGCTAAAGACAGGCTTAGGAGTGACATTTTATAAAAGTTTGCAAAGTTAGAATTTATTTGACACCTCTCCTTCTTCAACGAACCCCAAAACCCATGAAGCATCTACAACTGCATTTTCTATTAAAATCAAGAGTGTGATAAATAGAATGTGATGGACGTAAAACTACACGAAATGTCTTGCGTGGTTCTGTTTGTTTCTATAAAAATAGGGTGTGGTTTGCCCTGGGCTCGTCGCCGCAAGCTTAACATAGAGCTTTATCTTGTTTCTTGAGTACAAAGCTTTTGCGGGAGGCGTGCGTAACGTGCACGTTGCAAGCTCTTCGAGCCTAACACAGGCGCTCGAAAAGAAAAGTCACTCTGTTCGCACTGAAGGACGGTATCAACTTTGACTACTCCACAGAGCTTGAAAAGTGTTATGTGGATCATTTCTACACAGGACTGCCTTTAAAGTGCATGCATCACCCACTAATGCCTGGAGACCAATAGATGACAGAACACATTTCCTTCTATGACGTTTGTAGCCGCGTGGAACACTGCGTCGCGCCGCGTAGAGCCGACGTTAACGCTTTTTTGTAGCGGGCGTTTTACACTGTACTCACCGGCCAGCATGACGTCGTTGTTGCGAACGATGACGACCGTGCGGTCGCACCTCGGCTCAGCCATGAAGCCGTAGGGCCTCCAGCGATCGTGTCCCGGGCCATAGGACAGCATGGCGGCTCCTGCACTCACCGTGTGTGCGATGGAATAAGCTTCCTTTTTTCTCCCACTTTTCTATGCGCACTTAGCACTGAAATTTTCTACGTGAAGGCCTCCTTGCAGCGTGCGAACCAAGGCTAAAACACGCTCTGCTATTGTGGGAGGCATCAGCTAGGACCCCGCGAAATAATTACTAGACAGCGGGCTTTCCGACGGCCCAGAATAATACGTCTAAACTAGATGGAACAGAGTTAGAGTGTGCAAAATGAAGCCCAATCTGGGCGTGAACTCTAACCTGTCGGTTCTCGAAATTATTCCCCTCTTTACTTCTTCTAGAAATCCTGTCCCTGCCCCTTCATTTCCGCCGGGCCCAGCTCTGGGGATTAAGATACGTGATAGCAGTTCCCGGGGCCGGCAGAATCTTTTTCTTCTTTTGTTTTTCTTTTTTAATAATCGGTTCTACTACAACCATTACTACTACTTGGAAAATGCAAGGAATATATAGAACAGAGAGATAAAACGGAGACGCGTAATACCTCCACGGATTGAATGTTACGTACATTAAACGCACACCGATTGACTGCATACAGATAGTCTTCGTTTAGTAGCTCGTTAATTAGGTTTTTCATTGCGCGCTTGCTCTCAAAGACGTGTAAAGCTATTCCTATGTTGTCTTTAACACTGCTTTTTACTGTGTCAGCATTAAACTGCGAAAGAACATATTTATGGCAGAATCATGACTCCCGAGCTAAAGACGCTGCGTGGACGGCTCACGCGTGTATATCGACGCAAGCTATGACCAACTCTATGCGTGCGTGTTCCGACTCAAAGGCGGCTTACCATGAGCATCATCGGCTAGCTTGGTAGGTGATATGCCACCGATTAGCATCAGGTTGTGACAAGGCCCGTTGTAGGTCAGCTGAAGTGCGGTCGCTAGGTCGCCGTAAAACGAGACATCGAAAAAGGAACCCAGTATTTCGTTCCTGGGCACAAGAGAAATAGAAGAAAAAGTAAAGATAAAATGTAACGTAAATTCAGTGTCACCACCTGCTGTTTTGCTTAGTGCGTTCGTTTTCGGCTCCCACACACTCACACACATTTTTTTTTTTCAGGTCAGACTGAAAACGCTGCCAGGGTTTAGAAACGCTGATATGCTTTGCCGCTAAGCTATGATGTGAGAGCTTGAAGTTTGACAAGCACCCCATCTTTGCTTTGCGTCACGTTTGGAAGACGCGTGTTGTTACAGTTTATTTCTCTCATCCAGGAATGAGGGACCATGGCAGCTGAAATCGAGCTGCCTATTATGTTGTGCGCCAGCCGTTAGAAAGCCGCGGAGGGAGACATCGCAGCTGGGTGGGCGAAAGAGCCGGAAAACAAGGGCCGAGCAACTGCGTAACACGCATATACAGAGCGCAACTTTTAAAGCGATATCGATAACGTGATTTTTTGCGCATGCACGTGTTATTGGGTGTGAGGCATCTCAAGCAGCGCCCAGTCGAACTTCGCTCAACGAAACGAAGGCGCAGAAGGCAAAGGACCGGGGGGTGGTCAAGGTGCTGACCAGAGCGGTTATGAGTGTGACCTTTCAGCGTCTGCAAAGAAGCAGAAACGCCTTTGGTCCTTACAGCCTAGATCGCCATCTGCATGACATATATTTCTCACCAAACCATGGGCAAAACTTCGATGGCCTATTGACTGAATATAATAATAATAATAATAATAATAATAATAATAATAATAATAATAATAATAATAATAATAATAATAATAATAATAATAATAATAATAATAATTGATTTTTTGGGGAAAGGAAATGGCGCAGTATCTGTCTCATATATCTTTGGACACCTGAACCGCGCCGTAAGGGAAGGGATATAGGAGGGAGTGAAAGAAGAAAGGAAGAATAGGTGCCGTAGTGGAGGGCTCCGAAATAATTTCGACCACCTGGGGATCTTTAACGTGCACTGACATCGCACAGCACACGGGCGCCTTAGCGTTTTTCTTCCATAAAAACGCAGCCGCCGCGGTCGGGTTCGAACCCGGGAACTCCGGATCAGTAGTCGAGCGCCCTAACCACCGAGCCACCGCGGCGGGGCACTGAAAACAGCGCACCTTGCGATAAATTCTACTCACCGCTCGTCGACTGTTCTCGGAGTCATCGGCGGCAAAATCTTGCACAGAGGACTCCAGAAGTCCGGGTCGCTTTGCTGACTCGCCGCCAGCCAGAGTGAACTGTGGCATGCGTGCAACTCACTTTTTTTTTGCCCGCTAACGGTGTTTTCCAACTGCATAGCGCTTAAGCGCCAAGCGCTTCGCGGCCGAGATGCCGCAGACAACAGATGCTGGGGGTCAGCCCAGCTGAGAAATTGGTCGCCACTGCCGCCGTGAGCGCTGGAAATCCATTTGCTTTGTTGCGGACGTATATTCCCGATACCACGTTCTCCCATGAGAGGCCACGATCCTCTTGTGAGTACCTTCTCCGGGTGTTCTGCCTCATTCCGCGGGAAAGATTGATGTCTAGTACAAGTATCCTCCCACAAAATTTTCTTCTGGCCTCGGTAAAACGCGGTCATTATTTGTGAGGGTTCTCGTCTCCTCCGGCCAACTTCAGTAAGTCGAGTCGTGTCCGCGCTGATAGGGCGGTCCATCGTTTCCGCAAAGTGTTTTGCGGGAGCTCTGCACTGGTCGCGGCCTACTTCTGTACGCCGCCCCGTGTTCTCACTGGTACGACGGTCTATTGTCCTCACAAAGTAGGGTCCATGAGTTCTGCATTTATCAAGGCCCACTTCTGTACGCCGCCCTTTTTCCTCACTCATACGATTGCCCATTGTTTTGACACTGTCAGCTACGGGAGCTTTGGACTCGTGGCGGCCCACTTCTACACGCTTTCCACTGTTCTGGCTCGTGCGACGATCCCTAACTTCCGGAAAGTCAGATATAGGGGCTGTGTGCTGGTCGCTCCCTGCTTCTATAAGCCGCCGCCTGTTCTCGCTGACACGACGCTCTGTTGTTTCCATGAAGTCTGGTCTAGGAGCCCTGCACTCGTCGCGGAACACTTCCGTACGCCGCCCCCTTTTCTCGCTCATTCGATGTTCCACTGTTTCTATTTTGTCAGCTAAGGCAGTTCGGTGCTCTTCGCGGTCCATTTCTATTCGTCGCCCTCTGTTTTCGCTAAACGGACGGTCCATCGCTGCAGCAAAGTTGAACGCAGGGGCTTTACACTGCTTGTGGCTAACCTCTATTTGCCGCTGCATGTTCCCACTGACACGACGGTCCCTGACCTCCGCAGAGTCAGGTCCAGGAGCAGAGCACTCGTCACAGAACAGTTCAGTACTCCGCCCCCTGTTCTCGTTGATGCGTCTGCACTCGTCACTGAAGGCTTCTTTAGGCCGAACCCTTTTGTCGATCATGCGATGCTCCATCTCTTCCACAAAGTGATATACTGGAGCTCTGCACTCGTCGCGGAACACTTGTGTAAACCGTCCCCCGTTTCCTCTTATGCGATGGTCCATCGTTTCTGTAATGTGTAACTGAGGGGCTTTACACTGGTCACAGCCTAGCTCTGTAGGCCACCGTCTACTCTCGCTTACACGACGGTCAATGGTCTCCACGAAGTCGACACCAGGATCTCTGCACTCGTGACGGCCCACATCTGCGCACCATTCCTTATTTTCGCTGATACGGCGGTCCATTCTTTCAGTAGGGTCGAACGGAGGGGTTCTGCACTGGGCGCGGCCAGCTTCTGTAATCGCCCCCCTTTCTTGGATGATACGGCGGTCAATAGTTTCCTTGCTACACTCGTTGCTACCCACTTGCGCAAGCAGGGCCCTGTTAACACTGGTACGATGGTTCATCCTTTCCACAATGGAGGCTCCCGCAGCTTCACACTCGCCACGAACCACTTCTGCATGCCGCGCAATAATCTCGCTGTTAGGATGGTACATCGTTTTCTCGAAGCCGGCTACGGGAGGTCCGCAATCGTTGTCTTCGTCGTCGTCGGAAGGGACGTAGAAAACGCGGGGCGTAGGAGTGTACTTCTCTGGGCGTATGCGAAATACATATCTAAAGGTGGCCGCACATCTTTTCGTTTCCTCTTCCCTAATTATGTCTTTGTAACTTCGCCCGGCTTCCTGCTCGGCTAAATGGGTGTGTGACACAAACAGTAAGTGCTTCCTCTCCAACGGTGGTGAAGTGTCTTCGGAGCAAACGTCAACGGAAGCTTCTTGCACGTTTTCCACAATTTTCAACTGTGTTTTTTTCTTCTGTGTGATTGGGTTGGGAGCCATAGGTGGCGAAGCAGCGCGCCCGTATAAGAGCACGGCATCAGCCGCGCTTTCAACGTGAGGAGGCTGCTTTTCTGGTACCCGGAAGTTTTGGCACAGGACCCACCTTTCTGTCTGCAAAGGGTCTTCTGGCAGGAACCTAGCTTCAGCAAGGGATCCTTGATTGTCGCTTTCGGGGCGAGATTCACGCGGATAATCGTCGGGTGTCTCTTTTCCATGCGCGTGCCTTCCTATTCGTTTTTCGTGGTAACGACGGTCTGTGCAGCAGCAGCAGCAGCAGCTGCTGCTGCTGCTGCTACTAGAGTTCGGTGGGTACCTCCCTTCGTGACGGTTGACGGTGCGGCCGAGACGCCAGTGGTCTCGCTGGCTTGAGAGCGCCGCATGGCGACGCCTGCTGTCGCTGTCATGCGGCGGGAAGTCACCAGCGGCGACAGCAGCGCTCCTGCAGGGCGCCGGCACGCGGCTGATGCGTGTGCCGCGATGATGTTGCAGCCTCTGTAAGAGAAGCGACTCTATCGGCGTGCGCTTGGCTGCTGACACTTTGTTGAAACCTTACCCTGAACATTGGTGCCTTCTTTCGCGCGAGGTGGACGTGCTAGGCCGCCTGTATCGGCCTCATCGCTGCATACTGCGAGTAAGACAATTCAGTATTTTCGCTTGCTTCAACGAGGTTGCTTTGAAGGCTAAAACTATATTGGGGATACAGATCAAGGATGTTGACCGCCAAACAAAGTGCTCACTGTTTAATTATTTGAAACCAATGGAATTCTGCCGTTCAGACAAGCACGCGGTTAGAGAAAGTTTGAAATTTCCATGCATGTGCCCTCTTACGCAGAGTATGTTCTCATTTTTGGAGGAATCTACGGGTTCGACGCTCGCCTTTTGCTGTTTAGAGAAAGCTTGTAGCTTTTAGATTCTTCAAAAGTCGGGAGGGTCGCGTAATTTCCCGCACGGGAATCAAATTGATGCTCAACTTAAGTGGTCAATTACGCTTCATTAGGTCAGGTGCGTTTATTTCTAACATCTTGCAATGAGGCATCGTGAAACACGCATTAACGTTAATTAGGTGACGCTGAACATGAATTATACTTAAATACATAGAAAATAGTACAGTGGCGGCTTCCATGCTAAAGCCGCGGGAGCGAATGTAAGCCACGCGTGTATAGGTGGCTCCTGACTTCGACTGCCTAGACTTCTCAGTTGTCTTAGGCACACCGTCCGCATCGGTGTTGCAGGGACATCTCGCTACACAAAGAATTTATTCATCGAAACGCGGCCTTTGTGATACGGCTCGAAGGCGCAAAACCTAGAGCGTATTTAGCAAAACGCCAGCAGCAAACAACAGGAGCCATTGAAAAAAATGAAATAAATATTAATCTCACAAATGCGTATTAAATCTGACACAATCACTATTCGTAGCGCGGGCGTGATTTCGCTGCTTGGAATATTTCGGACGCATCACTGATAGTGCTGCGCCACGTGCCCTCGCTTATTCCAGCAAGATTGCTCCAAATACACATTGGCAAAAAAACCAATGCCTTGACACTCTCATCTGACTCACGCATACCTGATCATTCTCATTCGCACAGGTCACTCACACAGGTCACTACGAACACCACTCATGGTGCGTGCCCGTCTCCAGCTTCTATCGAATTTCACAATGTGGGCCATAGTGTAGATCCCACAAAGCCATTCGGGACTGTATTCTGTTCAGAGAAAGGGCGTGCTGTTTGACTTTGGTGCGGCACATGCTGTGTGCGGATTAACATCGCCAAGCTGCACACGAACTATCAAATGGAGGCAGCCTCCGCTGCAACGTCGCAGAGCTCCCAACGCTTTTGCGTTTCACCTCCATCGAAATGCGGCCACCGCGGCCGGGATTTCTCCCACGTCTTGCCGCTTACCTGCTCCGGCTGCTGGCAGGTGACGGTCTTGAAGCGCGACTATTTACCCGCCGCCTTCTCAGAAAGGACACGTCAAGGATGGCGCGATACCAGCGGCATTTTTCTGCTGGAACCTTGCCACAGCAAGACGAGCGGGCCCGTCTTCGAAGCAGAGACGGGATTCCTGGCAGCTCGTGGATGCGCGCGACCTGCGGAATCGCGTGACCGTCCTCCTCTTCGTTGTCGATGGATGCTGCCGCGTGCAGAGATTTTTCCCTGCTACTAAAACTGCCAGTGCTTGCGATCGCTCTATAGTGTATCGCTAGTCGAACGTAAACATTGATATCACACGAAAAAAGAGCTGTGAAAGATCTGTGAATGATGCGAAGCGTAAAAAGCAAATATCGGTGATGCTATGGTGATTTTTATTATTTTAGTTGCCTGAAGAGATTCTAGGCGCACCCAGCGGATGCCTGGGATTTTATTCCTGTCTACTGTCCTTGCAAGCCACCCCTGAACAAAAGGTCAAAGTTTCGCCTCCCAGAACCACCTTCCTCCTCCTGTGCGGAGATGCTTCCGGTTCATGAGGCACTTTGCTCTGTGGCCGCCGTTTCCATGCTACCTACGGCCCGCACTGTCATTCGCACCGATGCCCTTCACGTCACACGCCTACTACGACGCGTCAGTCGCAGCCCAGAACTCTGCCAAGACCACATCGTGTAGCGGCTCGCGTCCTGCAGCAAATCCGTATTGAGTGGGTCCCGCGTCACCTCCTGAGCGCACAAAGCCACGCAGATTCAGCGACCCGCCTTTCGACCCCAAGCTCGTCTTTGCCTCGAGTCCTCACTCTGGATGGCACCACCCTCCTTTCAACAAGAAAGGAACAGCTCCGGCGCCGCACATGTGCTCTAATCCTTCCGTAGCGGTAACCCTACCCCGTAGTCTTACACGTGCAGAGGAGGTTGCGCTTCAGAGGAGACAGGTCTGGGTTGCCCTAACTCCAGATGTGACACGCAAGAGGCCGCATTTCAAAAGTTTATATCCCCACCCTGGGTGTCAAGTCTGCAAGATCAGAGACTTTGAGGGGGATATCCACCACCTGTTGTGGGTTTGCCCGGCGCTGAAGCCGACGAGAATTCGTCACCTGGCGGCGGTGGGTCTCTCACAGGACAATCCTGATTCCTATATTGCCTGGACACAGCGTCCAAATTATCGTTCACTACTTCATTCCATTAGATCAGCCCACCTTTTTTTTCATTTCTTTAAGCATTTTCCTCATCTCTCTTTTCATAACCTTTATGCTCTGACGCAATAAACATCTCTTCAAAAAAAAAGCACAGTGAACTTAATCTTTAGACCAATGCCCTCCTAACGGATATTCAAGTTACTGTATTAATGGAACGATTTCAGTTTCAGGCTCGAGAGTCTGAAGTGACCGAGCTCCCGCCCGCCCCTTTTCCAACCGCAACTTGCATCATCATCAACTGTCAGATCACTCCCAATGCAGGACAAGGGCCTCTCCTATATCTTTCCAATTAAACCTGCCCTGTGAGCCAGCTGCTACCGCCGTATCCCTTCAAACTTAATATCAACCGCTAATCTGGCTGGTTCTTCTTGCTACTGTTATATTCTCCCCGAAACCGCCCAAACAGGACATGGAAGAAGAAGGAAACGTACAACAGGAGCGCTGACTTACAGCTGTGGGTTTATTGCGATATGCCCCTTATACCCTGCGCAGTACAATACACAGAAAAAGAAGGAAACAGATGATGTACACAAAAAGAGAATCATGTAATCAAAGAACACTGGTTGTCACGAATTTGTCATTGTTTTGAAGTAAGGAACGTCATTTCGTTGTTTGACAAAAGAACAGAAGGCGCCCTGACACAGGTGTATTTGTTTGATGTTATGTTAAAGGCTGTAGTCATTTCCCTGGTCAGTTGATCTGCGTTTCCTCCAATGACTTTAAATTGTTCGAATTCTGATTGACATGCGCGAAAGTTTTTCATATGGACTGATATATATCCTCTATAGCACCGTTACATATCATCATTATGCTCACGCAAACGGTGATTGACGCAGGCCTGCCCGTGTGCCCGATGTATTTGGCACCGCATGTTAAGGGAAATGAATAGATCACTTATTTCTCGCGTTGGACGAATCGTTTTCGATTATTGATCCTGGCCAAACGATTCACACAGTTGCAAATGTTTGCCGACTTTTCTGGCGCAGAAAACACCACCTTTACCTTTGCACCGTTCGCAATCTTTTTGAGATGATCCCCTCTAGTCTTAACACAAGAGTTGCATGAAAAACGCACTATCGGGTTTCTAGATATCAAGCTGGAATTAAAACGTCACCACACATCTTGGATCTATGAATCAAGTAATAAGAAAATAGCAAGCGATAAAAAAATGCACCCATGAGAGTCCACGATGTCCATATTTTGAAGAAAGAATACTTGTAATGGGGGGGAGGGGGGCTACAACTGTGAGCTCTAGCTCGAAGGTGAGCAGTTCTAAATCTAAAAAGAAGTTTCGATTTCTTGAAAATATTGAGCAAAACACAATGGTTCTCCCCTATAGACTCAGCAAAATGCGATTGATGCATGGATGGGAAATGATTCTTTAAGTTTTTTAATCAGCATTTCCGAGGGAGCAATTTGACAGAACATATACGAAGAACTAGGCCTGCTGTTCCACTGAGGTGATGCGACATTAAAGTGCATGGAGATAATTATGGCACGTAAGAGGCACGTATTATGTTAGTTTTCTGGGCGGGCTACAAGTACGACCACAGTGATTTTCTATTAAGAGAAACAGGTCATATTGTGTTGACTTTCTTCATCACAGAACTCTCTAGGGTTTGTAAAGACTGACACCATGCAATGAGCTCATTTCCGTATACCATACACGCATCCCTGGATGTTGCTGAGGAAACGGTATCTCCCTGGAATAAGAGCTCTGGAGACGCTCAGGAGCTGTATTTAAGTCTGCTGTACCCTAGTAACCCTACATTAGACCAAAAAGTGTATGCTTTTATGAGAAACACTAAAACGAAGCTTATTTTAATTGTGGAAGCGTCACGTACAACTCTATGCGACAACAAGACTCAGCACGTAGCTATGATGTCAGTTGACACCACCATCTTTAAAAAGCCCTCCGTAGTTGCAGTCTTCATCATTTCTGTTTAAAGTGAATTTTTTGTTGGCGTTATCACCAACTTCATGCATCCTTATGTGGTGTTTGAATTCCTTCTATGCTTCTGGCGACCAGACTGAGTTCAAGTGAATTGTTTATGTGCGTTCTTGGAAAGAAATTGTGATGAGATTATTAGCCTTAGTTTTCTCACATGCATTTAAACTCATTTGATTGAACTGATAATGGAATAATGACAGGAGAATATTTGACCATGAGGTTCACTGACATGGCAAAAGAAGGGAAAATAAAATTATCATGCGGCCTTTACAGCTGCCTTGTTTTGTTCTGCGATGTTTACTGCGACTTGCTAAAGCCGCATACCATGGGCTGTCAAAAAGAAAAACAATTCACTGTTGATCAAGACTAGGGCAAGAAAACCAGTGTGAAGGAAAATTTAAAAGACTGCCTATCAAAAAAGTACTTCAAACCACTTGATGCCGTCTAGCCGATCGCATCACAGCGACAGCACTGTGTCGAGCGGTTGGTTCAGAAATCTTCCTTGGCGATATGACGTTCTCATCAGTGAGGAGCCGTGTGTTTCTAAAAAGCAACTTTTGCGCTGACGTTTAAGATGGTGACGTAATCGTCTATTAAAACAGTGACGATCTTCTTGCTTCTCCTCCCTTCTACGGAGAAGTGCTTAAAATCTTGATGACTCCACAGTTGCCGAAATTTTAAATTCCTGCCGCCTTCGCCCCCATGCTGCCGCTCGTCGTCCGACACTGCCAATCAACGCTTCGCGGGCTTTACCTTCGGCAGCGTTGGTGTTGTTCCTTCAGGCAACCGTTTCTTCGCTGTGAATGTAATGCTGCTGTAACACACGGCATCACTGCAGCCCTTGACCAATGCTGTGCACATCTCAGATGCATAAACGCTGCTTCATTAATCGTCTATGCCATGAACTGAAATGCTAGCACAAAAAAACTCCGCATCATGTACCTCCCAGCTTCACATATTCGTACCCTTGATGCTGATAGGATTTTAGCACATCTTCGTCGCCTTTTTAACACAAACTGGCAAACTGCTCACGTAAGCAAAGCTGGACTAAGCCTCCAGAGAGGGTGCCTTCTTGTGATGTCGTTTCTGCAGTGATACAGACTAGTTCATACAATGTGCAAGAAGCAGTGAAAGTATTAGCCTGATAATCCAACTGCAAAATTCCGCGTCTTTCGCAGGGAAGAGGCATGACATTATTTTGAGTCCATGAGTCTCTAGCGCTGTAACATATTTGACGTTAACATATGGGACGTTAAACCCCATAAAACCAAACCGAAATATTTCCGCCCCCGAAACATTCCGGGTGCCATGGCGAAGAGATTTGTAGCGGACTTAATTTCCCGAACCGTTCCTTTGAGGAATTTGTGGCCATCTCGTTTCAGCGTTTTTAGTTGCAAAAGTTTTCGAAAGCAATGCACCTTCTGCATACTAGCTTGCTACATCATATCCTTTTAAACGAACACTCGCCAAAGTCATAAAGGAAAAAAACCGTAAGAGAATTGACGTTTCGTTAACACTACGGGTGCCTTGAAAAGAATGCGGTGCAGCCTATATAGGTGAAACTGGGGACTTCAGGAGACGATTCAAAGAACACCAGTGTGACGTCAAAAACAAAAAAGTGCCTTCAACGCTCTCGCCGAACACCAGCAAAACACGGGCCACTTGATGGACTGGGATTCCGCGCGCATACTTGAAAAAGAAAAATTATTATCTACTCGCCTGCTCAAGGAATCCCTTCGCATACAAATTACAAGCCAAGCGATTAACAGGACACAGGGCAATCTACCCGAGATATACATCCGCACGATACGCAACTTTTTCCTATATAAGCAGCCCGTATTGTTTTTTATCCAATTGTGAACAAGGCACCCGTAGTGGTGCCGAAACGTCAATTCTTTTACGGTTTTTTTCCTTTATGACTTTGGAGAGTGTTAGTTTAAAATGATATGCTGAATTTCCCTCGCCAGACGTTTCCGTCGAACTCCCAACTAGCTGGCTACATCTCGTCACATGCCGACCGTTCCCGAGCGCCCCTCTGGAGGGACGGAACGAAACACCCATGATTCCTGCGACACCATGACATTTCACTGCCATGTCGACCGCGTAGTCCATCTGTTTACCATAATCAGCTATGTAGCGTAATTTATCGGAGTGAGAGGGTACCCGTGATTAGAAGCGTATCGTTAACGAATGCATATGCGTGGAATTTTGATGCTGCTGGTACGGATGAATCTGGTACGGCAAGTTACACTCTAGGCCAGGTGTGTTCAGACTACTACTCCTATTACTGTGCATCAACAGTGACGAAGTGTTTGCACGCACATAAGACGAAGGCAGAAGGCCTATAAGGTCTTTCAATGAACTATAAGGTTCATTGAAAAAACTGCGCAAGAAATACATATATGGGACATAAAGAAAACAAATAATTTGCATGGTATCACACCTGTCCTATTTTTGGCATCCGCTTTCCCTTTTCGCTTACTTAGTAATTTGCGCTGTGCAATTATGTCGACAATGTATCACTAACTTTCCCAACTTTCCAATGTATCGACGTTCTGAGTTAGGCGATGCGGGCTGGGCAGCATTATTTTTGTTTCTTTTTCTTTGCCAAACTAATATAAGTACAACTCATGGACAAAGTGGCACATACCCTCAAAGGAGGCCTTCCAGACAGTAACGTCTACCTTATAGCTTTCTGTGGTTGTGCAGCCACGGCTAAGCAAGAGAGGGAAGGAAACGGTCCTTTTTTTCCCGTGCCAATCATCCTTATCACGAAAAAAGGTCACCCCACCTCTGATGCCGTTTGCAAAAAGACGGTACCCTTCCCTTTCCGTTCGCCCTTTCACAACCATAGCCCGAATAAAGGAAGCCCCACTCGCGACGACAAGCACAAAAGGGTCTTCCCTCTAGAACATAGCCTTGCCTGCATAGCTGTAGAAAGCTGTTCGGTCGACGCGCTTGGCTGGAGGTTCTTTTTTGAGGGAAATATCCTGCTTCGTTCTTGAGTTGTACCCGAATATAGTTAGTTATCCACGTACTCTATTCGTGTCAAGCGAATTAGGCAAGCTAGCAAGCCGCAGTTCAGCTACCGTGTGTGGTTGTAGAAAACCGAGCAAGGGGCAGGCAGAGAAAGAAGCATGCCGAACCACCCCAGCCAAAACCTAACCCCACGCACGACGGAGACAAACAGCCGGGTTTGCAATGGTTCGTTTGTAATCCTCTGAAGGCAGGCGCGGCAACAAAAGAAAAGCATTCACGCAGCGCGGGTCAAAAAAGGACCGGACACGTATCTCAACCAAAACCAGTCTCGGGTCGCTAATGGGCCTGTCACACTAGGCCAACAGTCGGCCGATTGTCGGCGTCGGCGCCAGTTCTCCCACAAGACGGCAGCTGGCCGATGGTCCGCCAACTCCCATGTCACACTAGCGAGACAGCGTGCGAGACCTCCCGCAGACTTGGCCCTTCCTCGTTCTCACTTCTCTTTTCTCATTTCCTGCTATGCGAAATTCATGCGCCTGGATGCTTCATTTTTACCTCTTTTAAATTAATCCCACCATAGTAAAAGAAACTCATTAACAATCGTGATTATGAACCTAGGTTGAGTGCAGCCCACTACTGAGCGGCACTTATTGCTGTGTCAGAAAGGCATAGCTCAAACACTAAATCCAGTCGTTCGCGGGTAAACAGGACGGGAGAGATTATTTAAGGCTAAAATAATAAAATGAAAAAATATCTCAACCACGCGGATTCGAACTAGAAACCTCTGGCATGCAAAGCTACGGCTATGCCCACGACGCCATGGAGAACAGAGCCATGCGCGTCCAGAGTTTCTGATAAGAACTCCGCAGTGTGGCATTTGCGACAGAAGTAAAGCAAGCGACCCATGTGCGAAAACTCGGCCGGCGCGCTGCACCGGTCGCTGCTTGCGAATAGCAACCCCGCTACAAGCAGGGACACACGGAGCAGCAAGCATCGCCGCGCCGCACGACTCAAGCACTCGAGCTCAATGCGTACGCTTTGCCACCCGCAGCGGTCTGATTACTGGTAGGCTTGGTGTAGAAGTTCGCACCAGAAAAGAAAAAACAGCCATATTATGAGAAACACCGCCTGCTATACAAGAGCAGCGACAAAGCATGCTTGCCCTAGTAGCGAGCTTTCGGCAACGGCTGTTGTACTCACGCTTCCTACCTGCTGTTGAGTTAGGCGAAGTTGGACATGGGGGAGGATTCCCTGAAAACCTCCGCGAAGGTGAATGAGCCCTGTGGAAGAAACATGGCTGCAGGAACATCGGGTGCAGCGACGATAATAGCGTCCCCACGTATTCGTTCGGGCCACCAGACGACGAAGTACAATATCAGTGTTGCCCTCTTCAGTCACGCTGGGGTTGAACAATTGCCGGAATGCCACGCCTTCGACAAAGGTTCCGCGTTCCGGTCATCAGTACAACATCTTTCAACCGGTGCTGGGAGACAGCCTGCATTCCTGTGTAACGCAGGCGCCTTCCGGGTCCTCATGGGCGCGGTCAGGACACGCGTGCCTGCCGACCTGGAGGCTGCGGGGACGACAACGTGACCGGGTCCTGTTCCCTTTCCTTCGACCGAGCTGAGAGAGACCATCAGTACCGCCCTGCCGTGGGTGGCACCATTAGTGCCATCGTGTGATTGGACATCATTCTTCGAGCTGTATTCCCCAGCTAGGGAAGTGGGGAATGCGAAGAGTATATAACGAGCCTCTGGTTTGGCACCAAGGGAGAGCCCTCATCTTGAGATACCCGTTGCTGGGAGACTCCCGACTGCTAAGAAGCTTCCTTTACTGAGAGGCACTCTAAGTTGCCCTTACTTGTACATTATGTATATAGCCTTTGTATAATGCTTTCCAAGTTTTCTTCTTCCGATCGTCCTCGTCTCTTCTGCGGCCCAGTCACGCTACCTGAATCCCACACACTAAGCAGAAATCAACCCACATGGGTGTTTTTGGCTTGTCCTCTAGCGTCCTCCCAAATCGAGGTTCGATATACACCGTTAGACTTGGGGTCGATTTCAGCACCAGAAAATACTGAGGACTTACGGTTGGCGAGGGAGCAGATTGGGTGTAAATGTTTACACAAAAAATACGAAGCACTTGCCGTTGATAATGGGAGTATATTTGGTCTAGATTTTTACACCAAAAAATACGATGCACTTCCGGTTTGCAATGGGAGGTTTCAACCGCTTCGATACGCTGGGCGGTGGCTGCGGTGTCGTGTTTATGCAGGCGCCGATTTTGCAACGCCGGCATCTAGGAGAAGGTGATGACAGCGGTCCGTTTTTCTATATTGCATTTTTGCTCTTTCTTAGAGGGCTACCAGAACTGCTAACTATAGAGGCGTAACGGTGCTAGTTCATTAATCACAATAATCAGGTTCGAATGTGCTTTGTAATCATGAACAAAGCCCAATCGAACTTCAATTTTGAGATATAACAACCAGCCCCGTTCCGTCCATGCCGTTACGAAGTAGTACTGTAAGGAACAGGGCAAAAACGCTGGATACAAAGTGCATCGAACCGCTGTCTTCACCTCCTCTTGGATGCCTGCGTTGCACGGTCGTGGCGCCATGCATACACACGACGTCCCAGCCACGTCGCAGCGTACTGCCGTACATCGCGGAAACAAAACGAGACCAACGGTGGCGGAAAGGAAACGTCTTTAATCATACTCCGCTGAGTATACGGCACTTCTGTAAAAAATACACAAACCATGGCTCCGGCGCGAGCCAAAAGTATCTTGATGGGGTAGTTCGCAGTGGACAAGAAAATCAGAATTGGGGAGACGACAGGCAATGAAACTGAAAACAAGACCGTGGTAACGGATCTACGTGCCAAATTACTGCAACACATTTTTCTTCTCGTAAAAGCATACCATCTCTTCAATGTGGTCTAAAAACCAAATCCCTGAAGTTAAAGAACCTGAATGGTGCACAAGCCACTTGCGGGCAGCTCCACATTGGACAAATAATGTTTGCCATATCTCTGTCTTCATAAGTTTTTAAAAGAATGCATTTGTATATTGTATCCTTAAAATCCGTTCATTACTGTTATTTTTGCAGTCCATAATGGACCTTTTTAAAGAGAATTTTTAATTCCGTGCTCCACTCGCGTATTGAAAATATTTTTCGAGCACTATTTTCATCCAATCTATAAGTCCTCAAAGTCGATAAAAGCAGGATTCGCAGTAAGGATTACACAAAAACATTGCATAAAGCTTGTGCTCCGTGGTTTTATTCTCGAACAAAAATATAGTCCTTGGACTTTACCTTCATAGGGCAAGGTAGCTGTGTAAGTTTTAGACATTTCTTTTTTTCGAGACTGCAGTTTTAAACACTTTACAGAACATTGTTACTAGCACGTCCTCAAAACACTGTTCGCAATTTAACTTGTTCATGCGACTTATTCATTCCATTGGATGTTCGAAAATACTGAATTACACAGACCACCGCTACAAATAGCACTGGATTATCACAAATGTCAGTTACTAACCTACACACATATCTGAAATATTAACACCAGCAGCATTAAAAGGCTGCATAACATGTCAAGCTTATTCAATTGAAAAGAAATTGAAGAACCTGCGTAAAGTAAAGGTCACCATGACCTGTAGATTACAATTTTATTTTTTAAATGGAGGACAATAAACAACATTTGAAACCACAATTCTTGGACAGGTATTAGAGATAGGGACTAACTTGAAATAAGCACGTAAAAGTAATCAAAACGATAAAATAGCAAACCTTCAAAAACAATGCAGAGTTGACTTGAGAACTTCTTCGCTACACTCAGGCTAACTGGTGCTGTCAGATGAGATTAACTAAAAAAATGTTATGCACCAGACAATTCCCAGTGGCTAACTTCAAGATGCAGATTACAAACTACAGTAAAAGAAATACTAAACAGACGTCCTAAAGCAGCCCACTAAATCTACAGTAAAATATCACAGGTATCTAACCTGTAATGTTTGTGCTTGTTCTTGAGAAACACATGGGATGAACATAACCTTAGAAAACGTATACAATACATTCAATTTAACACAATCACATAAAAAGAACACAAAACAAAACTTTACACTCAGTATATGGAGGCCTATGCTCTAGAGAAAGTTTATGTGCCCCAAAAAATATGTTAGCCACCAATTTGAAGGAGCCTGTCAGAAATAAAATGCAGCACTCATACCTTTTATGGACAATATTAGAATACAGAAACATATGCTTTTCAGTCCAGCTAACAAGTAATGACTAATGCTGAAACACAAGGAATTAGTCATTAGTCAACCTGGTATTACAAGACTGCGCACTACAAGCAAAGCAAAAACACATGGGCTAAGGTCAAAGCGCTCAGGACACAGGCATTCCCTTTGATCGCGAGAAAGGCATTCATCATCGTCACTTTAGGACGAAGTGAAGAAAAATTCCAGAAAAGTTCCCCTGGCAACTGATCAGACTAAGGACTAGTAACTCTGTGATTAAATAAGTAATTGAATTTCTGAAGACCTGTGTCTAAGCACATATTTGCTTGATAACTTAATTGTTCACCAAATCCATTATCACCATTATTTTTTCTAATTAAAGGATATGTATAAATGCTAGCAAATGTGTCATGTGGTAGAATGGGAAGTTTATTAAAGAACAAAAAAATTACAAAATTCTGACAGTGCTACCAGGAAGCTGTCCGAGCTAGATGCAAAAAGATAAAAACCATGACTAGCCCATACAGGGACAAGAAACCAGTAGGGTGATGATTCTTAGGGTCAACAAAATGTTGCTGTTCCTGTTTGTCATGTCTTTCCATGCTGAAATGCGAGTACAGAATTTGTCGAGGTTTAGAGCCCAAGGAATTCGCTTCTGAGCCTTGTTGTGCATCGCTAGCATTCCAGATCTCTTGAAGGTACAGAAAATCTTGCCCTGACCACCGTGAATGTTGGACATCCATGGATGCTCAGAGGCCTTATTACACGGCTTAGAAGCCAAACCCTTTGGCTCTGTGCTTTTTGACAAAGGCTATACATCAGTTTTCTCACAGATTCATGCTTATATTGTTTTCCTTTTTCTTTGCTCTGGCCAACTGTATGATGTTAACATTGATAAGTTATAGCAGCAAAGTTTGTGTTCCACTACCAGTATTCCAAAGAGTACTAAAAAAACGACATGTAAAACATGTACAGGCAGATAGAGAAATTCAGCCGTGAAGGAAAGACGAAGTGGTTTTTAAAAACTTATGAGCTCAAAACCATCGAAGCGTGGTTTATTTTAAGCCAAATATCTAAAAGCACTCTAAACAAATGTCAGCAGACAGAGTGCCTTCTTTAGATTGTCCATACGGAACACCCAGAAGGCTGCAAACAGCAGAATCCCCACAGAAGCGATGAGGTTTTCACTACAGGGTGATGGCCAATGAACAGGAAAACTGCGCCTTGATAGGTGAGGAGGCATGTTGTAAGTGCTTGGTCCTGCAAAATTAAAAACGAAATATCACTGACATTTCTAACACTTGTAGAAATGAAAAAAATACTGTCGCATTTCAGTATAATGCACATTATGACTACACTATCCTAGGGATGAGTTCTTGAGGGGGTGGTCTCCCCTCCTCAAAGTGAGAAATTTTACAAAGAAAAACATGCTCAACCCAATTTTTTCAAGAATAAAGTCAAAGAAATGCGAGGTTCAAACATGCCAATGACTGATTTTTAAAGATAATGGTAACCAGGCTAATGTACTTGGAGCTATCAACACTGTCTGGCTTCAACTTCATTGCCCACCACTATGTGCAGGAGACCTCGGTGACAAGTTTTGTATCAAAACTTTTTCATTCATGATTCGTTAGTATGGATGAATAACTTTGCGAGAATTTTGTTCGGAAACCAAAGTGTCCATATTACAGAGGTGCAACTGTACATATGATTTGTCCATTAGAGCCATCATCACATTTAGTGGGCCATCACAACTATGCAAAAGTTAAACAAAATGCTGCAATGGCCTCCCTGCCAAAGATTTGAAAACCATATTCTAGCTATAAGACAACTGAGCTGCTCAATCTCATTTAATTGCAACCATTGCAGCAACAGCCTAACTGTAATCGAACTAGAGGCTAAAGAAACAATGGTGAGCCACTGCTCATAAGGGAGCGTGATACAAAGAGCGTATTCGAAAGGTACAGCTGCACACGAAATCTACCACTCTTGCTTTACCCGTGACATTTGATGCATATGGCGACTACATGAATTTTTGCTGAGCATCGAAGAAGCAAATGTTCTCCAGGGAATCACATTTTGAGTGCCTATAACAGCCCGGGATGCAACAATCAGTACTCCCCATGAATCATATTTGCGTGTGTATAATGAAGGCCTAAAAATACAAAAATGGTATGGTGTTGTTCAAGGTGTATATTGCCATTATACACAGCTGGTGAAGTAGCACTCCACAATGATTGGATGCCATCGAAGACTACAACACAAAACACTCTTTTCCAACTGAAAATAAAAAATAGCTGCACAGTATCTAGACCTCATTACCATTTGTCAATAAAATGAAAAAACCACAGTCGCAAAAGCAAATTTCGTGCAAGTCCGATGAAACCACAACCGTGTCAACATTAAATTATTGGTTAGTTGAAAAGAGTGGTAGTGAACACGCGTGAAAATGAGACAGTAGCAATGCAAATCCGAAAATAGCAGCGTGTCAGTACGCTGCATCTGGTTTAGTCATGAAAGTGCTCTATTTTCAGAACTGAGCATAGTTACAGCAGTTACACTGGCTCCTTGTTCCTACTACTGTCCTTTTTTAATTGCACAAGTAACTATGCCTGAATTTTAACGAAAATCCCTTGGAGGTCAGCAGCACCTTACTGTCACTGTTTGCATCCCACCTCTTTGCAAGATAACGAAACACCAGGGCTTTGTGCCAGCCCCATTCTAAAATAATCACAAATCCCAAGCTTTGCTAAGGCTCGTGACATCAATGACTAAATTTGAGTAAATTCTTTGCCTAAAAGGTAGTCATCAGATGCTCAGATAAATACTGAGCTGCTATTTTCGTACAAAAATTTCTGTTCCTGCCTATGTCCACCAATAATTTGCACAAAAAAACCTACAAGTGTTGCAGGGGGCATCTTTCCTTGCAACTTAACTCTGAACTGTTTGGTACTGCTTGTAGATTAAACTGATGCAACCTTGGAGTTCTTCATAGATTAGAACCTGTATAGAACAATGTCCAGTCAGGTTTGATACCAAAACCAATCATTACGAATAAAATGTATGTCGTTCGAATTACTGACTCCAATAATGATAGGAGAGCAAGGCAATGAAGTATGTGATGCTTTGAAATTAAAGCAGCTGTTATATTTTCACAAATAGTGACAGCACGTTTATACTGCATCCATCGAAGCTATGCCGCAGCGAACTGCAGAACATAAGGCAAGAACTGACAGCCGTTGCTTCCTCACTTTCACTCGTGTTCCAGCGACAGAGATTGCGCCATTGATTGAAAGCAACAGATAATCAGATTGGAATTCTAAATGTGGTGGCCGAATCTATGACGGCAGAATACAAGTATGCACTTCAGAAGCTTTGAGTACATTCATTTGCTGTGACGCGCACGATAGGCAAAATTATGTCTTTTGTGGGGAACCATGGCATTTTAGAAAAAGCAACCTGATTTTTTTATGTTAATAGCGATGCCGCATACCTCGTTCTGCGGACATGCATGAAATTAGGAGTGGCCAAAAATGCTGCACATATCCAAATTAAAATGACACAAATGCTTCGGAGGGCACTAAAATAACAATGCCGAAAACATACAGCCGCTTGCAAGGTGTACTTCAGTGCAGGCGCAAGCAGACGCAAGCAGACTTGTACTACAGAGCGCTCGTGCGGTGCTTTGCGGAATGAAGGCGAACTTCTAACGCAGGCAGTGGGATTGACTGAGAATGCAGATGCTCAAGCGCTGGCGCATAGTCATATAAAACAACCCATACACTGGCAGCGCGTCGTTAAGAAAACTTGTTTTGCTCCATTACGCAGCAGTGCTTCAGCGTTCCACACAAGCCTGCTCACGTCTTTATCGTACAAGATATTTAAGACCCAAAATCGCTTACCATGACGGCGAGACGGATGTGAGACGGCAGGGATTCAAAAATATCCTTCCGGGCAGCAGTGTCGAGGTAGAAATTTCTCTCCCGCTGGCCAAGGGAGCGGCAAAGCCAGCGCTTGTCTCAATTCGCTCACAGCGGCGCCATACCGATATTCGCAAAGAGCGAGGGGCAAGCTCAGCCGTCGTTTACGATATCCACTGCGGTGAACTCGGTTAAGCATCCATCTTTCTTTTCTCCGTCGCGCATCGAAAAGCAGCTGCGGCAAACGCACAGCCGCCGCTCACGATATCCGTTCCAAGATAGGCTCCAGACAACCCGCCGCGCAATCCGAGACGGCCCCGCTGGCGCTGCTAGGCCTAGCGCCTACGCCGCTCTTCTTCTTCTTGTGGCTACGTGGGGGGGAATGTGCTCGATTTCTGCTACCCATATCGCGGGGGCACAGCTTGGAGCGGGGGATGGGGAAAGGGGATGTGGGGAGGGGGACTTCGGTCACAGCGTCCGCACTCACTAGTCACGACTCCTCGGACTCTCTCGCCGTCTTCTGATCCTTTGCGCCGCCTGCTGTCGATTGCATCTCGACCGAAACCAAAACTTGCTGCTTCGTTCCGGAACTCTAAGCGAAACAGATAAAAGTACACTGGTCCACTAGGGCGTTCTTTTGAACAGCAGCAGGAATTCGACCTCGCTCCGTCTCAGTTGTCGTACGGTGTTTTTTTTTCTACACCGTTCGGAAGGTTCTGAATGGCGACAACCACTCCGTTAGAGACGGCTGATGAACGATTGCGGACCTTGTTAGCACACCGTCAGTTCTAGCTCGTGTTGCTTCGGTGTTTATGATATCATGTGCACCGTTTTACCGGTGTTCTCGTCTGGCGATGCGGTGTTTTAAAGCGGACAAACACGGATAAACCTGCCATCTCGTGTGATTCGTGTTAAGTGTGCAACACGGCACCGCCCGCGGTCGCGCCAAGGGACGAACTGCGCTGCAGCCTGGCGCAGCGGACGCCGCTTCGCAAGTAGCCTGCGCTATAATATCTCTTAATATCGCTTTCTGTTAGAAGTATAATCGCACCATAAACTAAAATTATGGTCAATTTCCGCGACACCTTCGGCTGCGGAGCTAGCGTACCGCAGCGGGCGACAGGCGAGCCGGACCGCAACGGCTGGCCAGCGGCAGCTTGCGAGGCGATTCTGGCGAGAAATTTTGCTCGTATCAAAGTTTCTGCTTTTACCAGCAACTCGGTGTTGATCAACGATCCTCAGAAATAATACATTTGCCATATTTTTCTTTCTCAGCGTTTACTGCTTACGTCAAAAACAATCTTAAACCGATTTTTATTACGGCGGCGGACGGGATCCAGGCTGGCCTGCCGGCGAGCAGGCTCGGTTTACTTCACGTTCGCACCAAAAAAGACATAACAGCCATGCTATCAGAAAGGGCGCCTGCTATATTCGAGCAACGACAGCATGCCTGTGCAACAGCCGCGCTTTCCGCAACGACGCCGCCTGCGGGAGCGCCAAGGCGACGAACTGCGCTGCTTCCCAGCTGCCGTACTCGTCGCCAAGCGTAGCTGGTTTCGCAGCGATGCCGCAGCTCAGGGAGCTTTGGAACAAGCCAGGGCCGTAATATAGGAACTTCTCTAGTCACCCCTTTACTGCCAACCTGTCGCATAATAAAATAAAGTTATGCTCGATTTCCTCGACGGCTTCAGCAGCGGATCTAGCAGACGTCAGGCGAGCCGCACGAAGCAGCAGCAGCAGCAGGCAGCCGCTATAGCACGAAACTTGCTTGTATCGCAGTTATCACTTCAACCAGCACCTTGGCATTGGCCAACGATCCTGAGTAATGACACCTTTTTGGACATTCATCTATCCCAGCGCTTGTTATGAACGTAAACAAACAGTACTATAGCGGAATCGTGCTCGTGTCTCGTGAATGTTTTTGCTCTGCGACCGATCTGCCGACGACACGGTCGGCAGACTGGTTTTGTCGACGTCGCGGGCGTCAAACATGTCACACTACGAAGACATCTGGTCGTCGGACGCATTGGTGTCATTGTCGGCCTAGTGTGACAGCTTGGTCTGCCACAGACAAGGTCTGCCGACCGGGTTGGCCGACCTTTGGTGTCTGTCGGTCGGCGTCGGCGGGGTGTCGGGCTAGTGTGACAGGGCCCTAAGGGGCAAGACGAAAGACACTTTCTCTGTCATGTATCAGCGTCGTAGCCTGGTGGCAAAATCTGAACTGATCTGAATCTGAATCTGATCCAGATATATTGGGATAATTTCGTGGAATAAACATATTCTACCCGCCAAAACCAAGCTTAATCTGTACTATGCGTTCTTTTATTCTTATGTATCGTATTGCTTCCTTGTATGGGGACAAACCACAGCATCTAACATCCAGAAGCTTCTAGTACTGCAAAAAAGAATACTTCGCGTAATTGCTAATGTACCGTATGATGCTCCGACACGTCCTATCTACCAGCAATACAGAATAATACCCGTAACAAGAATGTTCGATTACAGGTTTTCATTGTTCTATAAAAAAATAATAGCCGAAGACGACGCATTTTTTTCCGGCATTGTGACACTTACACCACATCGGACACCGTATGTGACACGACAGCGTATGATCTATTCATTACCACGATGCAGAACAAACTATGGTTTTTCCACACTAAAATACATTCTTCCGAAATACTTGAACACGCCATTTTACGACACGTTACACAGCATGTCTGTCTCGGCTATTCGAAATGCGTTTTCAAGCTAGGTGCCACAGTATGTGTACCCATGTATAGAACTCTATTGCATTGAACTGTAAATTTTGTGTAAAACCTTTATTCTGTTGTGCGGAAATACTACTTGTCCATGCTAATAAAAAAAAAGTTTCCTTTTATGCATGTATTTGAAAAAAAAGTTTCTTTTTATGCACGTATTCAAAAAAAAATATTTCCTTTTGAGCATGTATTTTACACGCCTTGTCTTTCCCTGTACCTTTGCGTTGTTACAAGTGTATGTAACCATCACAGTCGCTACCAAACTGCCTCTTTGTAGGGGTGGCGAGGCTTGTCAAGCGGTCGTAATGACTGCTTTTTTCTTGCCACCCTCAGTTTTGTAAACGAAGCTGAAATAAAGTGATTGATTGATTGGATTACTCGCAAGATGGCGGCAGTAGAACCGACAACTTGTTCATGTGGTTTTTCAGCACGGCCGACCCTGAAGTGCAAGAACACCAATCGTCATTGCTGTTGACGCCATTTACTAGAACGGCCTGTATCAGAACCCAGTAGGTTTCTGGGGTCCAGTCCGCCCACAAACAAGACCCCTGGTAAGTGCAAGTCGGAACGCTGTCCAGTTATCTCGAGCTCGCGCAGACCCACAGTCAGCCATTATGGCACCGCCTGCAGGCCTAGTACCCTCCCCCCCCCCATTCCAATTTTCTCGTGAGAGGGCGCTTTGCGGGCCACTCAGCCAGTCGGACAGAAACTCTAGACTGGTAGGAGACCACCCATGGTGCCTTTTTTGACACGAAGTTGTTTGCAGGCCCAGTGCGATCACAAGATGCCTTGATCGGAGCAGCGACCGCTAGTGCTCTCGTAAAAGTGTACGTTTTAAAACTGGCTGCCACATAGACGCGCGAGTGGATGCGCGCGGTGCTCTTTACGTTTTAGGGGTTTGTGACGACTGCACAAAGAAAAGACAGTGTGCACGTTCGGAACGCGAAAATTACAGCTAACCCTAATTACTCTGGAGCCTAAGCAAACAGCCATCAACTGAAGGGTGTACTTCGTAGTTTACAGTGCGAAAGGCTCAGTCCAGCCCTCGGTGCCTGACTGCGCTTCTAATCTCAGCGAGGAAATTGACGTTTTTCGCGATTTAGGCGTACCGAAAACTTTTGTTGGCACCTGTACGGAACTGTGATACCAACGCGTTTAAGATGACGACATCCGGCCATCCGGATGGCAGGCGCAAACAGCGGTTGCGCCTTGCGCTGACAGAGTCACATTTATTCCAGGCAATGGACCGTGCCCCTAGTAACCCCACCTATCCGGCTTCCTCCTAATTCGCTGGCTTCTGCGCAGCGCAGGCGGTGGCGGTGAGTCCTGGGGCGCCGGGAGTACCGAGGGCTCCTGGTCGGCTGCGTGAGCTGGGTGGGCCGGGGGCGGCGGGAGGGCTGGGGGCGGCGGGAGTGTCGGGTGTGCCGTGGACGTCGGAAGTGCCGGGAGGGCCGGCGGGGCTGGAGGTGCCTTGATGGCCAGCGGCGCCCTGTCTGCCGGGGATGCCTTGAGGGCCGCGGGCACCAGGGAGGCTGGATGGGCGGGGGATGACAGGAGAACCGGGTGCACCTGAGGAGTCGGGTGGGTCGTGGGCGCCAGGACGTCCGGAGGTGCCGTCGCAGTTTTGCTAGGGAGAGGGATGGTACATATCTTAACAGTAGTGGTACATGTACACAGAAACTGCTGGCGCCCTTAGACCGTGACCCGTTTGCGGTCTGACACGTCGTACTGCAATGCCATCTGTGCTTGAATTTTGTATCCCATACTTACAAGTAAAGCTGAAATTTATTCCGTGAGCTAAGTTAAGTATGAAAAGGAACGCTTAGCATTGTGTACCGGCATCCAGGATTAAACTTGCTGAGCTGAAGTTTCACGGGTATTACAAGCGAAACAAAAACTAGCCCAAAAAGGGAGTAAGCTATCATCAGGCGTGCTTCTGTTTACGGCAGTATATTCTGCCCAACTCCTGGGGCAATATTTCTATCACTAAAACTACGGAAAAAAACACTATGTTGGGAACGCAAACAAATTCCCTCTTCCAACTACGAGATAAGATGATTTTAACCGACGTGTCAATCTTCTCTATATCCTAATCTGAAGACCTCCAGTGCCGCTTTTATACGCCTCCTCCCACTGCAGTAACCTAAGCACCGTTGTATCGTTTGGAACGCGAGCTCGCAGATGATATCGCCTCCGACGCCGTCCGCAGAGTTGACAGTTGACACGAACGTTCTAATTCGGGGCTTTGTCTGGCATTAGCGTCGCTAGGCGCTGGCGGCTGGATATTTTCGACGGCTGATGAAAGCGGGAGACCTGCTGGCATTTAAAATGGTGGACCTACCGGCCAACGCTCAGCGTCGATAATCAGTACAAGCACCACGCTCGAGCGGTGGTGCGGGTGGCGGTGCCTCAGAGAGAACCCACGACGTGCACCAACCTCAAACGCCGGTCAAGACTGAGCCGCTGTGTGCAACCGCTTTGGCCATGGCGCATCACTAGCTTCCCGAGTGTGACGACCACAATGACAAATCGATGGCGTATCTTACGAAAGTTGAAGCCTTCTTCGAAGCAACGGAAATATGCGGTTGAATTGAGAAGAGGGTGTTTCTCAGTTCTACATTGAACACGCGCACAAGGTGCTTCCAGGAAAAGTGGCACCGAAAAATTCAAACGCAGTGAAGTACGAAGAATTAGTCGAAGTCCTAAATGCGTATTGACCCTAAGAGCATCGAAATAACGGGCAGCCTCCGCTTTTTCAACCGGCGCCAGTCTGCAGGTAAGTCTCGAGAATTTGATAAAGAATTTCGGCAAATAGCGGATGGCTGCCTCCTGTTGAGCATGCTCCATAGAATGCTTCGGGATAATAGTTTGCGGCGTCAGGTCATGTGCCTTGCAAAAACAGTTGTTGGCGAAAACAGAGCCCCCCTGCAGAAGGCCAAAGCAACAGTGCTCTGCTCTGTGGCAGCGGAAAGGAGAAACAACGTGATTTCTTGGGAGTTCACAGCTGTAAAGAAGATAAGCGCGTGCCGATCGGCTTTGGACAGGCGGTAATAATGTGGACGGTGCGGAAGCACAAAACACGATGGAAACGTCTGTAGGTGGATGAAAGCTCGCCGCTACCTCTGCGGCAGGTTCATTTACCTTGCAACAAAGCGCCTTGCGACATGAGCGAGGAACGCCAGAAAATTCATGCTCGAAGAAGGCCAACCCTTCATTTTGAAAGAAGAAACATTGGAGGACGCGGCCGATAGCATGCACATGTGGTCATCATATGATCGTCGATACTGGTTCGGCTCTGTGTTTTGTGCTTAGGAAACTTTGAGAGCAACACAAGAAAAAGTGGCCACCTTTGTCGCCATGAAACATCAAACTTTCCTGTTACCTGGGGACCTTGCCACAACTGGGGCAGTTGGATATGCTTGTTTCTTACACGCGACTCTCATCGAGTGCTCGGTAAATGTTCTCGACTGCTCAGGGCCAAGCCTCTGTGGACGCGACTATAGTATATAAAAGTTCAGCAACAGAGTGTCGCCAGTCATCAACGTCGGGGCGAAGCGGGAGGAGGGCCCACGAAAGAACTGATTATCAGCCGTGGATGATGTGGTCTTAGAATTCGAAGACTACTATTCTGCCTTGAATAGACTATGAATGAATGAATGAATGAATGAATGAATGGATGGATGGATGGATGGATGAATGGATGGATGGATGGATGGATGGATGGATGGACGGACGGACGGACGGACCTCAAGGCGCTCGCTTCCACTTCAGTCATGCTACGAGGTAGGTGCCCCTGTTCAATCGCTCGTGTTCAGTAAGCATACACGTTATGTCTCGCATGCCTTCCAGCAAAATGCATGAAGACACATACTCCCCGATCCGGCATTCCCTGAGAACCAACGCGAAGGTGAATGGGCCCTCTGGAAGAAACGTGGCTGCAGGAATGTCGGAAGCAGCGTCGAAAATAGCGTCTCCACGTGTTCGAACACGCCATCGGGTCGACGAACGGAGTGTTGTCCTCTTCGGTCATGCTGGGGTTGAAGAATTGCCCGTGAGCTGCGCCTTCGACAGAGGTTCCACGGTCTGGTCATCAGACGACGAAGTACAGGATCAGTGTTGCACTCTTCAGTCACGCTGGGGTTGAACAATTGGCCGACAACTGCGCCTTCGACATAGGTTCCACGTTCCGGTCATCAGTACAAGACCTTTCGACCCCTGCTGGCAGACAGCCCGCATTCCTGTGTCACGCAGGCGCCTTCCTGTTCCACATGGGCGCAGTCCGCACCCACGTGCGCACCCACCTGGAGGCCGTGTGGACGACAATGTGACCGGTTCCTGTTCCCTTTCCCTCAACCGAGCTGCGAGAGGACATCAGGACCACCCTGCCGTGGGTGGTACCATCAGTGTCATCGTTTGATTGGACTTCATTCTTCGAGCTGTATTCCCCAGCTAGAGATCTGGGGAATACGAAGCGTATTTAACGAGCTGCTGGTTTGGTAACAGGAGGAGAGCCCCCCTCTTGAGAGATACCCTTTGCTGGGAGAGACTCCCGACTGCTAAGAAGTTCCTTTTACTGAGATGCACTCTCAGTTGCCCGTACTTGTACATTATGTAAATAGTCTTTGTATAAAGGTTTCCAAGTTTTCTACCTCCGATCGCCCCCGTCTCTTCTCCGGCCCAGTCATGCTACCTGAATCCCAAAAACTAGTGGCAGTGGTGGGATGCCCGCGTCAAGTCACCAGCTCCAATGGGCCCCGGCATCTGCGTGATTGACTGATGAAATCAGCTACGCTTCTTAAGACCGAGAGATGAACGCGTCAGGTCACCGGCTCCAACGGACTCCGGCCTCTACGGGACTGACGACGTCAGCTGTATCTCGGTTGGGTGAGTGCTCGATGTTTGCCATTCATTTCACCTGACCGCACTAGCACAGGCAGATGTTAGTAGTCGGACTTTGGTCATCTGGGAATGAAATTTGCAGGTTTGTGTACTGTTTGCTTCAAGGTGCAGCTTGTGTTTTAGCGGGGTTAGCGGCACGAGGTGTGATCAGCGATGGAGAAGTTCAAGGTAAAATACCTCCTTGAAACTCTAGATTGGGGATTTCATTAGACCCCACTAAAACGAGAGAAGCGATCATGGATGTTATACGGGCGGAAGAGGTGACAGTCGTGGAGGCAGGCGAGGAGTGGGAGACGATTTTGGAACGAAAAGTTGAGGTAGAAAAACGAATGATCAGCGAGGGAAAAGAGAAGAAAGAGGAACGCTTCGCCAAGAGAAGGAGGAACATTATCTTCTTGAAAAACAGGAAAGGCGATGGCTCCGCGAGGAGCAAGAGAAACAATATCTTCTTGAGCAAGAAGAAAGACGAATGTTTCGTGAGGAAGTAGATAGAGAATGGGAGGATAGTTGTAAGCAACGGGCGCAGCTAGCGGCTGAGCTAGAAGAACAACGCAGACGAGAGCTACAGGAGCTCACGCGTTTAGTTCAGTGGCGTAGAGTTCGAGATCGTTTGCGGGCTTTCCGAAGAGGCGAGAGCTTCAGAAGTTACTTGACGAAATTCGAGCGGACCTGTACGGAAGAGCAGGTAGGCCAGGGCGACTGGCCTTGGATGTTGACGGCCATCCTCTCTTTTGATGTCTTCGCCGTATTAACGCGGCTGTCCGACGAGGATGCCGACAACTACGAAATAGCGAAAAGAGCCCTCTTCCGCTTCTTCGTCACACGTACAGAGACGGAATCTAAATATTATAGTGATACCAGTGGGCAGCGCTCCCATCAGAGTGTCAGCGACCAGCCCACGAACCCCGCTTGGTCAGCTAGGGACATAATTGTTGCTCGGAAGAGCAGAGAAAGGGCCGGTTCTAGGCCTGATACAGATGCCGCTATGGCAAATGAGGCAGAGATTCCGCGCCAGAAAGACTGCGGCGAACTTATATGTCACCGCACATAAAGAGAGCTTTCCGGAAGAGAGCGTCACGTAGTTACTTGACAGCAACGTTGAAGCGCCAAGTCAGAGCGCAGCCTTCGCTGAAAAGTTCGATGGCGCTCAGATTGCTGTTACCCGGACCGCTGCTCCGAATTAAAAGCCTGAGAACAGCGAACTGTTATTTTCTGCAGACGTTCTAACGCAGGCAGACTGTTTTGTCTCCGGCGGGCAGTGGTCGACGGATAGCGCCCGCTGACAGTTCGATTGTAAGCGCAGAATGCGGCTCAGCGCTGCATCGAAACAAAGAGCAGCTAGTAACTGCGGCTAGTGATAGACCGCAGGAAAATGAGCTATCGTGCACAGAAGAAATGGCAGCGAACGGTTCGTCAAATGAACCGTCGCCTCGCACTGAGAGCCAAGCACAGGTGATGCCGCCACGCAAGAAACATAGCGAACGCAGCGAGCTTTCGGAGATTGATGCGTCAACTCTCGATGCTGAGGCGAGGTCCTGAAGCATAGCGCCTTGAGAAGTAAACGAGAAACTTACACCGTTTCCCAGAGGTCAGCTGCACGCGAAGAAAGATGGGCTGGTCAAAAACACCGAAAGTGTTAAGGCTAATCAGCAGTGTAACGACCTGACATCTTCGCCGCGGCACAGGAAATCCGAAAGGCGTCGCGCGCAAAACCTACCAACTATGCATGTAGGGTTAAAGCCACCTGTTTCATTGTGGCACCACGACAGATGTTGTCCTAAGACACGTGACGCGTACGGCGTGCTATGCAGAAGGGCGCGCAGCCGCCACACAAAAGGGCGCCATGGAACGCGCGCGTGCCGGAGGGGGACACAATATGCTGGGAAAAGAGAAAGGAAGTAGCGCCCCTCCCGATTTAGGCTTTCCGAGAATTACCCAGGCTCTGGAAACATATCGCACAGAGGAAATTCTATGGAGGGTTTTGACAGAGGCATAGCAAATCAGCCACTCAAAATTTGCGAAGCCTTGCCCACAGGAGGCTGTCTTGGCTGGTAGAGCGGCCGTCGACCGCGTCCGCGCAGTGCGCGCCTCAAGAAACAGTTTATTCCTTGAATCGCAAAATGGTTTTAAGGCGTACTCCAGGACAAAGCCCTCTTTGTATTTAGTGTTTGCTTTTTTATTCATTAGAACTAAGACTTGAGATTTTTAGGGCTGAGCAGAATTTTGTACTCCTCAGGAAGTTTGTGCTGTAGTGATGTAGCCTTGATCTTAGTTTAACCACTAAGTGTTGTACAGTCTAGTGTAGTGCAAACGAACGCTGTAGCAACAATCTGTTTGAAGATGTAATCTTAACAGCGAGATTATCTTATGTTTTGTTTCTTTTCTTTACGGCATCACTTATGCTGATAAGCTTGATGCGAATTGTTGTGCGTAGGTTTAGCTGCGCACTGAGAGTGTTCGCTGAAAGCGGAAATACAGAGGTTGAGTCACGGGTCTATGATGCGTAGTCTCTCGTGTAGGCGCCTCGAGATGAGTGTTTGGTTTGTTATGCGGTTTTGAAAGAAAATTACTTTCAGCGGTTGATTGGACATTCTGCGAACTGTATTCCCTAGCTAGGGATCTGGGGAATACGAAGAGTATTTAACGAGCTATTGGTTTAGTAACAGGAGAAAAGCCCCCTCTTGAGATACCCTTTGCTGGGAGAGACTCCCGACTGCTAAGAACCTCCCTTTACTCAGAGGCACACTCAGTTGTCCTTACTTGTACTTTATGTAAACAGTCTTTGTATAAAGTTTTCCGAGTTTTCTTCCTCCGATCGTCGTCGTCTCTTCTCCGGCCCAGTCACGCTACCTGAATCCTAACAACGTTATCAGAGAGCATGACATGCGAAGCTAAGAGAAATGCCGGAGCGTAAAATTCACTTCAGCAGCACGAAAATGTGGAAAAGAAGGAAGGACCGCATCACTGCGGCCGAATGCAAAGTGGTGGCGCGACTGTTGGCGAGCAGCATTTAGTTATGAGTAGTGTTGTTGAGCTTGAGATGTCACTCACTTGGTTTTGAGGAAGGAGCCATCCATGCGACCCACCATACCCAGGTTGGGGTCCATGTTTTCACGGAGTGTTTGCTGTCGCAGGTACTGTGTTGCTCCGGAGGCCTCAGCGCCGTTGGCATCCCAGTGGCTTTCAAGCGTTTCAGTGGAGCGCGCAGGGGGAGGCCAGGTCTGCGTGTCAGTGAGAAAGCGGAAGTCTGTGCTTGCGTCAAGGCTTTCCCGTTCAGAGCTGTCGGGCGCAATATAAGCACAGCCAAAATGCGGCGGGCAGAAGGGGTAGAACCCTGTGGAAACGTTCGTCTGGATGGATGGATGGAAGCTAGGAGCGTCCCATTTGAAACGGGGTGATGGCAGTTGCTACAATACCGAGTTTATTCCCTTTATTTTTGTTTAACTGTGTTGGTAAGTTAATAAAATTCGCCATTTCTTTAAAATACGTCTTTCTATGCTTTTAACGCTATGTTTCATCTCTGCTTTTGAGCCACAAATCTTCGAATCGCGTTTTGCTAATTTCAACCACAGATTTGTTTACATGACTATTGTTATCTCTAAACCCTAGGGCCTCAGGAAGATTGACTGTGGCTGCATCAACATCGGAATGGATACCATCACAGTTTAGTACGAGGTGCTCTATTGTTTCTACAAATTTACCACACGCAACACGTGTGTCATCTTCTCCATTAAATTTTTTTTTGTAGCTGCGCGTTCTAAGACACCCTGACCTAGCTTCAAAGAGTAGGGCACTGCCTCTTGAGTTTCATAAAACGCTTCCTTACTGATCTTCCTTTTCCAGTATCGTTATTGTTCTACACTATGCTTGTTTTCCATTGAATCTATCAAATTTTTCCTTCCGCGTTTTTAATTTGTCGTTCAATGCTTTTTCTTTCTCCGTCCTCGTGTCTGGCATGCTTACTGGTAGCTTTGTAGTGCTTTTCCGCCACTGTGAGTAAGCGCTCTTTCTCTGTAGGTATTTTTATACCTTAGCTGCCCACGAGCTATCGACCAATTTCCTCAGGCGTTCTTCGTATAGTGTTTTACTCTGAGGCTCCCGTGTTTCGAAGGATATTAAGGTGGGAACAGATATTCTAGGACTAAATTTCCGGAACCTGAAGGCGTTGTTTTATTAATTTGCATGTCCCTAATACACACCACACATTTCATAAACAAAACACCTTGTACAGATATTTAGCCACTGTTTCATTATGACTGCATGTCTTTATTTCCCGACCGTTCCATGAGCTTGTCGCCATACCTTTCATAAAAATGCCAAGTTATAATTTTCTTTGTCTCTGTATATTTCTGTATATTTTTTTCTGTACATTTGTTTCTGGATTGTGTTGCTTCGTTGCCGTCAATGCCAGGGGGGACCAAGATTTTTTTTCAAGCCGTAAAGGAACGGCTTTTCTTCTTGGCCCCTTTCACAATGTGTACGTCATGTTGTGAAGAACAAATAAAAATGAATGAATGAATATCCCCCGGTACTGCGGCGTTGGTGGTCTTCCCCTGGCCACCTTGTGCTAATCTTCCAACAGCTCTCTCATTTACTTTTAACCTCGACTGAACCTCTTCCCTCAAGCACAACACCGCATTCCCGAAAATAAGCGCAGGCACCATTATTCGTTTCCAAATACCTCTCAGTACCTGTTGTACCCCCCCCCCCCCCCAGTGCCCTATGTTTCATTTTCCCGGAATCTCTTCGCCCTTTTGCTATGACAGTCTTTTCGTGCTTTTCCGTGTACCTCGGCCCTTTGTTTACCCATACCCTGAGGTATTTGTATTCGGCCGCTCGGGTATTTCATGGCCTTGTATTATAATTACCTGATCACTTGTATCGTTGAAAGTCATCACACCTGACCTAGTCGCGCTAAAACTGACACCTAGACTGTCTCCTTCGTCTCCACAGCAATTAACCAAAGTTTGCAATTCTTCCTGGCTCTCTTCGTTGCTCAGCTAGCCTTCCGCGTAATCTGTACGACAGATTATAACCTAGATTGCTTCCCAGTATCCTAGCAGCCTTCTTTCCATACTTATCATATAAAGCATGAACATCAGCTGTGATAAAGGACAACCTTGCCTTAATCCTTGTGTACCTCGACAGTTGTACTCTTATATGTTCCCATGTTATTTAAACTTCATTTTCTCGATGTATTTCATGTAGAAAATCAATTAGCTCAAGGCCAACACCTTAATCTTTTAACATCTTCCAGAGGAGTTCCCTGTTCACATTGTAGTATACACCGCTTATGCAAAGAAAGCTAAATACAGAGGTCTGTTTTCCGTCTTAGATATTTATATGCAGTGGGTAAGCACGAACAGGCTATCATCTAAGCGCTTACCACTTCTGAACCCGTTGTGAAGTTCTGAGGCATTGCGGCGGCGCTTCCTTTTAGCAGCGTCATGTAGAGAAGAGCGTATTGCACAAAACTAAACTGCGCCTCTTCGCTGCCAGGCTGTCAAACAAGGAGAGCTTTTTACTTTTCAGTTCCTGTGTCAGGGCCGGACCGATCTGTGGTTCGAGCTATGCTGCAATCTGAAGACGTGACGCAGATTACCGCCTCTCCAATCAGCTGTAGCTATCGTGTTATTTGTTTGATAGTGGGAGCAACTAGTGCGACATCATTTCCTTTTCCACATTGATGTAGCTGTTGCGACACTTCACTGCATCTGCGGCGAAACCAATTTTCCTCTTTTCCACTTGTCCACCTGCTATGGTGGGCAGGTGGCAACCTGCCCACCGGGTTGTGGGAAGCCTGCCATCCCCAGGCTTCAACCACAGACAGGACGGCTTTTTCGCTAGCGAGGCGTCCAGCGAGGCAACCTGTCCACCAGGTTGTGTGTGGGAGCCTGTCCTCTTTAGGGTTCGATTACAGACAGGAAGGCTTTCAACTCAAAGGATGCAGCTGCGAATGCCCCTCAGAGGTGGCCGTCCAGCCAATACAGTCGTGCAGATATGGCTCTGTAGCAGACGCTGTAGACAGGAAAGGAATAGGGGCCTTTGTCTTCGGCCCTAGAGACGGTTTCCCGCGATGCACCCTCCGAACGGAGGGGGGGAGGACGGACGCCCCGTGACCCTCCCTAGTTACATAACTAACAAGAGAGGGCGCTACGTCGCAAAGGCATGAGCGCCACGGACGGCTGACTGCTGAGTGCGTGCGGGAGAGCACTCTGGCTGCGTTCCAATACTCTAGACGTCTAACAAGACGTATAGTGTGACGTCTAGTTAGCCGTCTACATGTCCATGTATTGGAACTCTTCTACTGCTCACGCCGCCTCGCGTCATAACAATGTAACTAAAGCTTATGAACAGTTGTAGTACAATTTTTCTCAAACTGAGCAATAACGATCATTAATAACGTGTTTTCAACAAGTTTGCACAATTTTTCTGCAATGAATGCGCGTAAACCGGACTGATGGATGTGCCTATCGGTGGATGTGCCTATGCGATTATTCTTTTATTATTGATGCTAAACTGTACATGCTCCTCGAACGTGCTCGTCCAAACGGCCCTGTAATTATAAGAAAGAATACGAAAGACTGTAATCAATATGCGCGAAATGCGATACGGCTAATATACACTGCAACAGGAAAACACAACGTGCCATTAAACCTGTCTGCCGTACGTGGTACTCGGAGACGGCGAGAAACATAAAAACAGCAGCCAGCTTTAATCCTGCAAAGACTAAAATCAATTCGCAACATGCCGGTGTATTTGTTCTGGGAGTGTAGAGAAAAAAAGAATGTACGCGAAAGAGTTGATGCAATTAATACAGCAACAGAACACATTTGTTAACCGTCACGCCAGCCGTCTTAACGCCCGTCGAGTAACCCAACGGCAGCGACGAGTATTAATCTCTAAAATGAAGGTGCTAATTAAGATCCGGCATCGTCGGATGCCGGATCACGTAAATTAACAGACCACGTAAACAGACCTACAGCGTCCGAAGCTGTAGCAAAGCTCTCAACTGCACGATTTTCTCCTGCGTGATTCACTGCTAGGAATCGCACATCCACGAAGATTAATTAGCCACTAGTTTGCGTACCAAATAACATAATGGAATTACATTTTTCCTTTCGTATACTCCGTGTACAGTCCGACGCCCGCAAGAGCATGACTCGCTGATCCGCGTATATCAGCTCCGCCATCTTTAGACCGCAAGTTAGCCTGCATCGATGTGGACTTCGGCGAAGCAGTCTTAGTAGACTGCTTCGCCGAGAAATAGAACGCGTCCCAAAATGGCGGCTGTCCGGCTAGACGTCTAAGTAGCCGTCTACTTGGGAGTATTGGAACGCAGCCTCTCTTCGGGTGGGGATCTCGTCGAGTACGGACGTGTAGGCACTGCTCCCCACTCTTTGCCAGCGGGGCGAATCCTCGTGGGGGAGAACGTTCTCCTGCATCTCATCCCGTCCGGCCGTGGAGTGTCTTCCCAGCCCTACCGTGGGCGAACATTCGCTCGTAACCGTGCTGGTGAGTCGTCCGACTTCGATTCCTTCACGCATTTTGTTGCTAGCTGGCGTTATTGTTGTCGCAATAAATGCCTCCTTTGTGCCAGCCAGTGTCGCTGCTTTTGTTTCCCCCAGGGGAAAGCCAGCCGTGGCCGGCGTGCGCTCGGTAGCGTACGCGATCACGGGGTGTGGTCCGGGTGATTTTGTACGGTGTCAGCCGCGATTAAACGGGGAGAAGGTACTTATACCCTTAATAAAACCACACACTCGAGACCGAACAACCCGCTCCCCGCGGCCTTTCTTCTTCCCTTACTTGTAAAGTCTCTGCCTGATAAAATCGGTCGACGCCACTGGCTGGAAAGCCTTTTTCGAGAGGAATTCGCCGCTGCATTCTTCAGTTGTAACGGACTGTAGTGCTAGCGCGCTAAAAAATGCTGACAGAATTAACGAAGCGCCGTCTGCATTTTTGAGTAGCCTAAGACCTGTTCGTGGCATCAAAATGGTGCTGTGCGATGTCAGTGCACGTTAAAGATCCCCAGGTGGTCGAAATTATTCCGGAGCCCTACACTACGGCACCTCTCTTCCTTTCTTCTTTCACTTCCTCCTTTATCCCTTCCGTTACGGCGCGGTTCAGGTGTCCAACGATATATGAGACAGATATTGCGCCATTTCCTTTTCCTCAAAACCAATTATTATTATTATCATCAAAATATGTAAGAGGAGGAGTATGAAAAAAGGAAGGTGTGCCCGACAGCATACTGGCATACTGCCTTGTGCTTGTGCTCACCTCAACATAGACAGGCGCAAGCGATATCGGCAGCACGCGCTGGTTCTCGCGCAGATGAGGCCGCTTCAAGTACACTGACCTCCCAGGGCGTCCCTGCGGTGAACTGTTGTGGTTGCTATGCGCTCACCGGCGCTGGTCAAATCAAATTATAATTTATTTACAAGCCACAAAGATGGCGTCGGTACAAAAGGCTGCTGCGACCAGAAACACGGCGAGGCGACTGTCCTGCTCACAGTTTTGAATGTTACTTGCATTTTTTAGGCGTGGCTGAAGTCTCTCCCCTCTGCGGTAATTCCGGTACGCCTTTTGGATGACGGTCGCTGCCCTCTCACGAATGTTTGGCGTCGCCTTTTTTCCCGGCTGTGAAACACACGAAAATGAGAAATAGAAAAAATAAGGCCGATTTGTTGCAGGCAAACATGTCGACAGACAGCAAAGTCTGATGCTGCGGATGCTGTTCATGTAAAAAACAACTAATCTTTGAAGGCTAGGACATTGTGCTTGCTGCTCATGCAGCATGACTGGACAGCTCTAAGATGAGGAATAAGTGGCAGTTTCCAATACGAGTGAACATAAAGAGTGCCAGGGACCATTATTTCAAGCAATCCGATTGTTTCTCCTTCTCTGTGCAGAGCGTGGAAAGAATTAGCACAAAAGCAATACTTTTTCACAGGTCACAATATCAGGTGTGTCGTCTAAATTGGTTGGGATCCTTCTTGATTTAATTTAATAGCCTCCAAAACGTCCCTTTCTTGATAACGATAAACTTCTTGGAATCGTTAGGGTTCATTGCGAGCAACTCATCGCGAACGATTTGTTTGGCGCCATTCAGCTTAGCTTCTTCTCTTTACTGCAGCACGCATCGCTCCTCCCTTTTGCTTCGGCTTGCCCATCTGAGACGATTAGCTGACATCCCAGCAACCCCGTAGACGAAGTGGCCTAAAGCGGCTGCCCAAGTCCATCCATGGGTGGAATGACCGCACGTTGAAGACAGAAAACCACTACCAAGGCTGTATCTCTGTTGGGAACTAACCAAATGAGGCGGATTTACGCGTTCCATTCGCGGGCGCTGCGGCAGGTGTAACGTAGTTGAGTTGTCCTAACGTGGCCAAGTGTTCTATCCGTTCGGTGTGCTTATTCCTTACACTCGCAAGGTAGTTCAGGTTCGTTTATTTCATTACATGATAGATATTAATTATTCGTTCAACTACACGCAAAAACACTGCTGAGGCAGAACAGTCTACTGGAGCTGTACTCCAATTTTGTCCTCGGACAACATGCCAGTCTTGTTTTCGTCTGCGTGTTTTTTTGCCAGTTGCATTTAGCTATTCTGGGATGACCTGTATAGTATATGTGTACGTCATATGTGCTGGCTTTTTAAATCCCTGTTATATGAGCCGTGGCTACCACACTTCACTGTCGGCGGTTTCTCCAATGAACCGCTAATGGGAACTGCACGAAGCTCTCACGTCTGGGACATGCCACATGGGAGAAGAGCGTTCCACAAGGTTAGTAAGAAGATGAAGGCGCGAGTGACCACTGATAATCAGGGACGCTTGTTTCGATGGATCGTTGCAGTAGAAGACGCGTGGAGCAAGACCTGGCGCCGATGAGCCGTCCCGTGGCCGGACTCACCCATATACTACGAAGGCGTAGCCAATCCAAACCATCCTCGGGCATCACGGCCGTGGCTGAGCCCGCCAAGATCCTCGGCAGCGGTTCACACTGCATGAAACTGCGACGGGCGCTGTCGAGCATGATCACGTCGCCGAGTGGGCGGTTGTTCTCATCTTGGCCCCCAAACAGGTACACTTCGCATCCTGCGCGTGGTGTCCAGCGTTTCCATTCACACTCTCACCCTTGGATTTAAGCAGCTCACGACTGTGAATAAGAAGAACCATTAGAACACACATGAAGAAAAAATATGTCGGGTAGGCCTACGAGGCTGCCCTGACGCCGTGTATCTGCGTGAGCGATGCCTTCGACAGCTCTTACGAGTGCAACAGTGTGGCTCTCGATCACCTTAACTATGTTGCACTCAGTTTGCTGTACGACGAAAAAACGCGCCACAGAAGGCGATGTTCATAAGCTGCTGGGAAGCGGTTCCACCCGATAATCGAAATCCGTGGAAAGACTCCCAAATGAGGGTCAGCAACAGCAAGTATTACACAAAATTAGCAGTACAAGGTTGCTCCTTTCGCGGAGTTTGTGCGAGAAGATTCACCCTTGGAGGCCTTCAACTTCTCGCGGTGCAAACGCCATGTCAGCTATCAGATATTAAGCTTAATTTAATTCTTTTTAAGCATGACGCCGCGTCCATATTGCCTTGAGCTGGCGCACCGCTTTCCAAATAACATAAATGAGCAAAGGTAGTCGATGAAAACTATTCATGCCCTGGCTTTTCTCATTCCATTTCGGCACGCTCTTCGCTTGCATTGTATCTTGTAAAGGAAAGACCACCTAATAAAGTAAATTAATGCGGCTAAGTGTAACCGGCGAGCGGCCTGCGTTCTGTTGTTTTTGTTGCGTAATTTTCATTTAACGTTAGGTATTTTAATAAGCATTTAACATTTTTGCTTAACATTTAGGCATCTGGTAATATAAGTTCTTTAGACTGCTTATGTACCTGTTTATAAAAGCGAGACGACAAAGCAGTTTTTAATACTGTCGCATTAAGAATGGCACATACAGTTCACACCAAACCGGGCGAAAGCGCCAAACCTGATTGTTTCCTCTCCGGATGCGTTTCGTTCGCTGCAGAGTATCGTCGAGATGGGTGTGATGGGGATACACTACCCACATTTGACCTATAGCGCACGTTGTGAGAAATACCGGACCGAGCAGGTCACTAAATCGCGAACCGTGCCTTCGAATAAACCGCTCCAGCGCTTCAGCTCGGATCATGCGACAGTTTCGACCGGAATAAGACAGAGAGGGTTATCTGCAGCACTCTGGTGGCGGAATGTGCTTGTCAGCGGCTGCCGCTGGCCCTCTCACCTGTTTTTTCCGCGCAAACAGAGTGCCTAGGCGATGGCATGACAGATCGTCGCTGCATGGTGGACGAGGCCAGGCGGAGCACGTCGATACACGTGGTGCACTTGACCTTGGGCCTCAGCTGCATGACGCCCCCTGCTAGCCAACAGTCGCGTTGTACGGCCAAGGCTGAGAAAAAGGCCCTCTTCTCCATCATCGCTGCTAGCTTGGTCCAGCTGCAAAACACGGGGGGTTTGCATTTACTGAGCACAGAGGAGCGCCCGTCTGCCGCCGATTCTCTACTGCAGTTCACGTAGCGGCTATAGAGGAAAAAAATTAAGGTCATGCACTCACGAAGTTTTCTTTGAATTGAGGCTGAAAGGCCCCAGTGGGGTGGCCTTTTCTGCAAGCGTGGGGCCTTCGTGCGCTGGTTTTTACGCATTTAACTTTTTTTGGCGGGTTAGCCTCCCGCCCCCTCCCACACAAACACACACAAACGCATGAAAAAAAGATAAGAGGAAAACTACGCCGTCAGACCATTCTGTGGCGTACAGTGGGTACTTACGAGTCTGTGCTCGAGTCGAAGATGTAGATCGAGGCCTGGAGGGCGTGCCCGTCTGGACCGCAGGAGGTGCCGCCGATGATGTAGACTCGCGTGTCGATTGGGGCGCCAGCCATCCGCATGAGAGCCATCGACATTGGGCGAATGAGCAACGACTGGTTCGTATTGAAGAAGTAAACTTCAGCGCTGCTGAGCATCCTGCAGAAAAACCGTCGCGTCGATCTGACCACGCCGTAAGGTAAGCAGTCGACCACTCCTCAGGCACGAGAACGCTCTTACAAGGAGCGCCACTGTACAGCGAAGAAACTCCGCTTTACTTCAGATAACGTACAGTTTACTATTCTGGATTAGCTTATTTGTTACCAACACTTGAAAGCTTGTAATGATTTGCAATGATCGCATCAATTTAATGACTAGCAACCGCGTCTCCTTTTAATCTCCAGATACTGATACATGAGTTGCATTCATGAGACTTCTTAATCGCACAGATCGCTCTATCACTTTCATGGGCCTACTTTGGCATATATCTAATCGCGTAGAGTGTAAGTTGCGGCTTCCGAATGCGATGTATAATTAAGAAGACAAAGACGCGTTATGATTTATTGCTTTCGCACAAAGACTCTTATACGCTGGCATTTACATAAGGGTTAAGCCCAGCATGTCCTTTTCCTCACTCCCTCCCTCCCTCCCTAATCAGCCAATCTCCATTAGCTCTCATCTCCAGCAGTTCAAAATCCTGGTCTCTGAAAACGTGTTTGCAGGCGGTGACCAGCATTGGAGATACCGTGTCCTCCTGCCAGACATCCTTCCTTATTGGAATTTGACTGCTGTCTTCGTGGATGACGTCAGTCGGTGTGCAGCCATTATAGATGTTTTAAAAAAGCTTTTAGTGGGACAAGAATGCGCACAGCTTCTGGAACAAATATTAGGGCGAAAACAGACATACGAAAAGGCATCTTCATTATTTAATACCAGCATAACTGCTGAGGTTTAGACCGAGTCGAAGGTGTCTCTGGTTTCCGGAATTTCTAGAATTTACTACAATACAAACGTCTTTAAGTCTTCACAATATAAACAAAAAGCAAAAGAATGTTGTGCTCTGGTCTTCAAAAATAGGAAAAATATTTAATTCGTTTTGGCCTCCTTACTGCTCAATAAGTAGCATAATCGAAGATAATTTACTGTGAATGCAATACGCCTCTGCAGCCGTGAAACGCGCACTAGTAAGACGCAAGCGATGGCTTGTGCGCGGAACTTCAGAGGAGCGTACGGGATTGGCGGAAACGGAAGCATTGACACTTAAAGAATTAAAGAGAGCGCTTCAATGTAAATGTTCTTCTCTATTAGTATCATAGCCTCGAAAAATATCATTTCTTTTTTGCTCCAGGTTGACGCCTGCTTTAATGTTTTCCCTCAAGCTATTGCCTGAAGTCCAAATATTAGCAGGTCAAAATAAATAATCCCAAGCGGACCTTTGAAGAGGTACCTTACATGTCACAGTATTTTTATTCCCTTTTCTTTATTTGCAAAACAGCGCACAATGCGAAAGACGGCCAAGAAGCGGGATACCTAAGCGATGCATATTTGTACATGCACGAACATTTCGTCCAGCACCGGTTTCACCACTCAGCGTTAATTTTATAGTCAGTAATGCAACGTGGATTTCACATGACAGCAAGAGTTGTGCGTTGTTGCAGAGCGCCATTCAGTCTGGTTTGTTCGTGCTGCATTCGATGAAGCGAAGGAACGCCTAAAGCCTGGCCTACATTAAGCATTTTTAGCACGCGGAAACGTGCCACGAGCGAACCCTCATGCGGCCCTGCCGCCACACCTGCACCGCCACGGATGCAAGAAGCGGCCGCGATAAACGACCGTGACAGTGCAAATTCGGCGGGACGGCCGCATGGGTTTGGCCCGCGGCGCGTTTCCCGGTGCAAAAAACACTCCATGCGGACCAGGCCCATGCTGGCTCAAAACGTGCAAGCCAGCTGAAAAAAACTACCGTATGGGTTTTCTTTTGTGCATTTGTCACAGGCTAGTCTCGTGGCCGAATACAGGCTGTCGCACGCTCTGAATTTGCAGTGCACGCTATAGACGTTTCACAGTGCCGTGTCACGGGAGCTGCCATCTTTGATCACGTGAGCCCGCAGCCATTCCACGCCTCTTGACTGTTTGGCGTGCGCCTCGACGCGTCGGCTGCCGCGTCCGATGGTTCGGTTCCGGCAGGCAGTGTTTCTGTTCATACGGTTGTAAGACACTATAGTTTGTCCAAAGATTCGAAGGTCATGTGTGCGCCCTAATTTTTTCACTTGAGGCGTGAAGAAGGTTTCGGGCTTTATGTCGCAGAGCCAGCCAACGGATGGATCGACTGATGCTTGTCTTTGCATCCGCAGAAGGCTTTGGTGAATGTTGTTTATTGATATTATCTAAAAAGGGAAGGTTCAATGCTCCTGCGGCTGCGCAGGTCGTTGTAGTATTGCGTAAATACATGCAGACACCGCTCTATAAAACGCTCACATGCACATCGAAAGCATTTGTTTGGAACCTGTTAACGGAGCTTCGAAAACCAAAAACATTTTCTACTTGTTTGTTAAACACAGAAAGGCGACCAAATTAAATACCCACACAAATGTTAAATATTATGGTAGCAGTGTCATGCATTAAGCAGCCTTCATGAGCTGGCGCGCAATCACTTCGAAGGATTCCGCGATATAAATGTTATAACACGCGCACGGCAACGCGTTCACACTACACGAAGTTCAAAATTACGTCAGTCTGACACATGAAATTTTGGTACGCTCCACGCTCGATATGCGGGCATGAAAAGGCTCGATGTCTCGGCAATGGTAAGCAATCAGCGTCACTCTGTGCGCTGGCCTGCGGAGTCACTTTTCGTGACTGTCTCGCAGGAAGAAGTGACAGCCACCCTGCAGCACTGCAGCCGTAACGCAAAAGCTTCATTCCGAATATGGTCCACGAAAAGAGCTCTGCTTGGAGCGAAGTTCAAGAGTAGCGCCAAGAGGGCACACAATACACAGACGGTAAGCGTCGTCCGTACGCGCGGCTGTGCACTACACGATCTGCACTAGTGGCATGTAGGAGTGTAAGCCGTCCTTGTTTAGAGTACCTAATTCGGCCTCGGGCGCTGCTGTTACTAAATTGCCGCACACCTTAACTTGCAAGCAATGGGGTCTCGCTACACACGCAGGCGCAACCGCGCAGCAACAGAAAGCACTAAGCGACTGCTTCGGTGGCAGAACAGTATATAATGCAGCAATGTTGTGCACTTGCCCTCGCAGATTTTCCAAGATCGTAACCTTTCTTTCTATATCGGCTCTCTAGCGTTGGCGAACGTGTTTGCCGGGTTCCTCTTCACGGAAAGGGTGCGTGGCGAACGGCCGCGAAAAGGGGCAGTACTTGCTTGTGCTGTTCGGTTTCGAGAAGCTCGCAAACAATTGAATACCGCACCTTTAACTCTCCGTAGCATTTCTTGCAATCCACAACAGGGCAAGTATTTCCTCTTTCCTTCTCCACCTTTACATAAAGAACACTTTGGCAGCCACCCGTGATATTTCCATTACTGTGTAAAGCGTACACGCCGGCGACTTACGAGGCCTGTAATGGCACCGTGTTACGAGCGCGTCTGTGGCGCCATCTCGTCTCAAGAGCAAGAGCTGCACGCTGTAAACGGTCTATACGGGAGCTCACCGGCCGGTGCGATGGAATCCACCGAAGACCATCATGCGGCCATGCCAGCCGACGGCAGCGTGGAAAGCGCGTTCACGGCTCATTGCGGGTAGTTCGATCCGCCTCTTCCATCTGCTACTGAATAAAAAAGCCTTGTTCGATGGCTGCATATGGCCACTGGTCGTTACGCAGAGAGGGTCCAGGCCGCCTGCGCAGAGGGCACGGCTGCATTCAAGCATAGGCATATATAGCCTACGACGAGACACAGGATCGCAAGTATAGGCCGCGCAATTTCAAGCACATGGTGCAGTGCATGCGATGCGCGCTTAGCTTGTAGTGGGTGTTTGCCGAGCTGTTGCGCAGGGTGCCTCGATGCCCGCTCGTATCGAGGCACCCTATACTGTTGCTTATATGAAGACCGAGGCGAGGAAACAAAAAGCAGAAAGACCATGCGGAAGCCTGTCTACTCTCGAGCACCACGGTGCATCGTTTACGTTCACCGTGCTGCTCCGGCTGTATGTGACGATATGTGTGTGTTGTAAACGAAAAAATGATTATAATAACGATAAAATCAACAAACTGCGGTTAGAGAACAGGACCGACTGTGCATACGAGTATCCATAGGACGAATGTCAAAGATCATGGCCTTCGGATTGCTCTTCCAACTTGCGTTGTTTTGGGTTTTACGGCGCATAAGGAGGTAAGGCTAATAGTGCTAAAGACAGGCTTAGGAGTGACATTTTATAAAAGTTTGCAAAGTTAAAATTTATTTGACACCTCTCCTTCTTCAAAGAACCCCTAAAACCCATGAAGCATCTACAACTGCATTTTCTATTAAAATCAAGAGTGTGATAAATAGAATGTGATGGACGTAAAACTACACGAAATATCTTGCGTGGTTCCGTTTGTTTCTATAAAAATAGGGTGTGGTTTGCTCTGGGCTCGTCGCCGCAAGCTTAACATAGAGCTTTATCTTGTTTCTTGAGTACAAAGCTTTTGCGGGAGGCGTGCGTAACGTGCACGTTGCAAGCTCTTCGAGCCTAACACAGGCGCTCGAAAAGAAAAGTCACTCTGTTCGCACTGAAGGACGGTATCAACTTTGAGTACTCCACAGAGCTTGAAAAGTGTTATGTGGATCATTTCTACACAGGACAGCCTTTAAAGTGCATGCATCACCCACTAATGCCTGGAGACCAATAGATGACGGAACACATTTCCTTCTATGACGTTTGTAGCCGCGTGGAACACTGCGTCGAGCCGCGTAGAGCCGACGTTAACGCTTTTGTGTAGCGGGCGTTTTACACTGTACTCACCGGCCAGCATGACGTCGTTGTTGCGAACGATGACGACCGTGCGGTCGCACCTCGGCTCTGCCATGAAGCCGTAGGGCCTCCAGCGATCGTGTCCCGGGCCATAGGACAGCATGGCGGCTCCTGCACTCACCGCGTGTGCGCTGGAATAAGCTTCCTTTTTTCTCCCACTTTTCTATGCGCACTTAGCACTGAAATTTTCTACGTGAAGGCCTCCTTGCAGCGTGCGAACCAAGGCTAAAACACGCTCTGCTATTGTGGGAGGCACCAGCTAGGACCCCGCGAAATAATTACTAGACAGCAGGCTTTCCGACGGCCCAGAATAATACGTCCAAACTAGATGGAACAGAGTTAGAGTGTGCAAAATGAAGCCCAATCTGGGCGTGAACTCTAACCTGTCGGTTCTCGAAATTATTCCCCTCTTTACTTCTAGAAATCCTGCCCTGCCCCTTCATTTCCGCCGGGCCCAGCTCTGGGGCTTAAGATACGTGATAGCAGTTCCCGGGGCCGGCAAAATCTTTTTCTTCTTTTGTTTTTCTTTTTTAATAATCGGTTCTACTACAACCATTACTACTACTTGGAAAATGCAAGGAATATATAGAACTGAGAGATAAAACGGAGACGCGTAATACCTCCACGGAGTGAATGTTACGTACATTAAACGCACACCGATTGTCTGCATACAGATAAAGTCTTCGTTTAGTAGCTCGTTAATTAGGTTTTTCATTGCGCGCTTGCTCTCAAAGACGTGTAAAGCTATTCCTATGTTGTCTTTAACACTGCTTTTTACTGTGTCAGCATTAAACTGCGAAAGAACATATTTATGGCAGAATCATGACTCCCGAGCTAAAGACGCTGCGTGGACGGCTCACGCGTGTATATCGACGCAAGCTATGACCAACTCTATGCGTGCGTGTTCCGACTCAAAGGCGGCTTACCATGAGCATCATCGGCTAGCTTGGTAGGTGATATGCCCCCGATTAGCATCAGGTTGCGACAAGGCCCGTTGTAGGTCAGCTGAAGTGCGGTCGCTAGGTCGCCGTAAAACGAGACATCGAAAAAGGAACCCAGTATTTCGTTCCTGGGCACAAGAGAAATAGAAGAAAAAGTAAAGATAAAATGTAACGTAAATTCAGTGTCACCACGTGCTGTTTTGCCTAGTGCGTTCGTTTTCGGCTCCCACACACTCACACACATTTTTGTTTTTTTTTCAGGTCAGACTGAAAACGCTGCCAGGCTTTAGAAACGCTGATATGCTTTGCCGCTAAGCTATGATGTGAGAGCTTGAAGTTTGACAAGCACCCCATCTTTGCTTTGCGTCACGTTTGGAAGACGCGTGTTGTTACAGTTTATTTCTCTCATCCAGGAATGAGGGACCATGGCAGCTGAAATCGAGCTGCCTATTATGTTGTGCGCCAGCCGTTAGAAAGCCGCGGAGGGAGACATCGCAGCTGGGTGGGCGAAAGAGCCGGAAAACAAGGGCCGAGCAACTGCGTAACACGCATATACAGAGCGCAACTTTTAAAGCGATATCGATATCGTGATTTTTTGCGCATGCACGTGTTATTGGGTGTGAGGCATCTCAAGCAGCGCCCAGTCGAACTTCGCTCAACGAAACGAAGGCGCAGATGGCAAAGGACCGGGGGGTGGTCAAGGTGCTGACCAGAACGGTTATGAGTGTGACCTTTCAGCGTCTGCAAAGAAGCAGAAACGCCTTTGGTCCTTACAGCCTAGATCGCCATCTGCATTACATATATTTCTCACCAAACCATGGGCAAAACTTCGATGGCCTATTGACTGAATATAATAATAATAATAATAATAATAATAATAATAATAATAATAATAATAATAATAATAATAATAATAATAATAATAATAATAATAATAATAATAATAATAATAATAATAATAATAATAATAATAATAATAATAATAATAATAATAATAATAATAATAATAATAATAATAAATATAATAATAATAATAATAATAATAATAATAATAATAATAATAATTGGTTTTTTGGGGAAAGGAAATGGCGCAGTATCTGTCTCATATATTTTTGGCCACCTGAACCGCGCCGTAAGGGAAGGGATATAGGAGGGAGTGAAAGAAGAAAGGAAGAATATGTGCCGTAGTGGAGGGCTCCGGAATAATTTCGACCACCTGGGGATCTTTAACGTGCACTGACATCGCACAGCACACGGGCGCCTTAGCGTTTTTCCTCCATAAAAACGCAGCCGCCGCGGTCGGGTTCGAACCCGGGAACTCCGGATCAGTAGTCGAGCGCCCTAACCACCGAGCCACCGCGGCGGGGCACTGAATACAGCGCACCTTGCGATAAATTCTACTCACCGCTCGTCGACTGTTCTCGGAGTCATCGGCGGCAAAATCTTGCACAGAGGACTCCAGAAGTCCGGGTGGCTTTGCTGACTCGCCGCCAGCCAGAGTGAACTGTGGCATGCGCGCAACTCACTTTTTTTTGCCCGCTAACGGTGTTTTCCAACTGCATAGCGCTTAAGCGCCAAGCGCTTCGCGGCCGAGATGCCGCAGACAACATATGCTGGGGGTCAGCCCAGCTGAGAAATTGGTCGCCGCTGCCGCCGTGAGCGCTGGAAATCCATTTGCTTTGTTGCGGACGTATATCCCCGATACCACGTTCTCCCATGAGAGGCCACGATCCTCTTGTGAATACCTTCTCCGGGTGTTCTTCCACAAAGTGATATACTGGAGCTCTGCACTCGTCGCGGAACACTTGTGTAAACCGTCCCCTGTTTCCTCTTATGCGATGGTCCATCGTTTCTGTAATGTGTAACTGAGGGGCTTTACACTGGTCACAGCCTAGCTCTGTAGGCCACCGTCTACTCTCGCTTACACGACGGTCAATGGTCTCCACGAAGTCGACACCAGGATCTCTGCACTCGTGACGGCCCACATCTGCGCACCATTCCTTATTTTCGCTGATACGGCGGTCCATTCTTTCAGTAGGGTCGAACGGAGGGGTTCTGCACTGGGCGCGGCCAGCTTCTGTAATCGCCCCCCTTTCTTGGATGATACGGCGGTCAATAGTTTCCTTGCTACACTCGTTGCTACCCACTTGCGCAAGCAGGGCCCTGTTAACACTGGTACGATGGTTCATCCTTTCCACTATGGAGGCTCCCGCAGCTTCACACTCGCCACGAACCACTTCTGCATGCCGCGCAATAATCTCGCTGTTAGGATGGTACATCGTTTTCTCGAAGCCGGCTGCGGGAGGTCCGCAATCGTTGTCTTCGTCGTCGTCGGAAGGGACGTAGAAAACGCGGGGCGTAGGAGTGTACTTCTCTGGGCGTATGCGAAATACATATCTAAAGGTGGCCGCACATCTTTTCATTTCCTCTTCCCTAATTATGTCTTTGTAACTTCGCCCGGTTTCCTGCTCGGCTAAATGGGTGTGTGACACAAACAGTAAGTGCTTCCTCTCCAACGGTGGTGAAGTGTCTTCGGAGGAAACGTCAACGGAAGCTTCTTGCACGTTTTCCACAATTTTCAACTGTGTTTTTTTCTTCTGTGTGATTGGGTTGGAAGTCATAGGTGGCGAAGCAGCGCGCCCGTATAAGAGCACGGCATCAGCCACGCTTTCAGCGTGAGGAGGCTGCTTTTCTGGTACCCGGAAGTTTTGGCACAGGACCCACCTTTCTGTCTGCAAAGGGTCTTCTGGCAGGAACCTAGCTTCAGCAAGGGATCCTTGATTGTCGCTTTCGGGGCGAGATTCACGCGGATAATCGTCGGGTGTCTCTTTTCCATGCGCGTGCCTTCCTATTCGTTTTTCGTGGTAACGACGGTCTGTGCAGCAGCAGCAGTAGCAGCAGCTGCTGCTGCTGCTGCTACTAGAGTTCGGTGGGTACCTCCCTTCGTGACGGTTGACGGTGCGGCCGAGACGCCAGTGGTCTCGCTGGCTTGAGAGCGCCGCATGGCGACGCCTGCTGTCGCTGTCATGCGGCGGGAAGTCACCAGCGGCGACAGCAGCGCTCCTGCAGGGCGCCGGCACGCGGCTGATGCGTGTGCCGCGATGATGTTGCAGCCTCTGTAAGAGAAGGGACTCTATCGGCGTGCGCTTGGCTGCTGACACTTTGTTGAAACCTTACCCTGAACATTGGTGCCTTCTTTCGCGCGAGGTGGACGTGCTAGGCCGCCTGTATCGGCCTCACCGCTAATACTGCGAGTAAGACAATTCAGTATTTTCGCTTGCTTCAACGAGGTTGCTTTGAAGGCTAATACTATATTGGGGATACAGATCAAGGATGTTGACCGCCAAACAAAGTGCTCACTGTTTAATTATTTGAAACCAATGTAATTCTGCCGTTCAGACAAGCACGCGGTTAGAGAAAGTTTGAAATTTCCATGCATGTGCCCTCTTACGCAGAGCATGTTCTCATTTTTGGAGGAATCTACGGGTTCGACGCTTGCCGTTTGCTGTTTAGAGAAAGCTTGTAGCTTTTAGATTCTTCAAAAGTCGGGAGGGTCGCGTAATTTCCCGCACGGGAATCAAATTGATGCTCAACTTAAGTGGTCCATTACGCTTCATTAGATCAGGTGCGTTTATTTCTAACATCTTGCAATGATGCATCGTGAAACACGCATTAACATTAATTAGGTGACGCTGAACATGAATTATACTTAAATACATAGAAAATAGTACAGTGGCTGCTTCCATGCTAAAGCCGCGGGAGCGAATGTAAGCCACGCGTGTATAGGTGGCTCCTGACTTCGACTGCCTAGACTTCTCAGTTGTCTTAGGCACACCGTCCGCATCGGTGTTGCAGGGAGATTTCGCTACACAAAGAATTTATTCATCGAAACGCGGCCTTTGTGATACGGCTCGAAGGCGCAAAACCTAGAGCGTATTTAGCAAAACGCCAGCAGCAAACAACAGGAGCCATTGAAAAAAATGAAATAAATATTAATCTCACAAATGCGTATTAAATCTGACACAATCACTATTCGTAGCGCGGGCGTGATTTCGCTGCTTGGATTATTTCGGACGCATCACTGATAGGGCTGCGCCACGTGCCCTCGCTTATTCCAGCAAGATTGCTCCAAATACACATTGGCAAAAAAACCAATGCCTTGACACTCTCATCTGACTCACGCATACCTGATCATTCTCATTCGCACAGGTCACTCACACAGGTCACTACGAACACCACTCATGGTGCGTGCCCGTCTCCAGCTTCTATCGAATTTCACAATGTGGGCCATAGTGTAGATCCCACAAAGCCATTCGGGACTGTATTCTGTTCAGAGAAAGGGCGTGCTGTTTGACTTTGGTGCGGCACATGCTGTGTGCGGATTAACATCGCCAAGCTGCACACGAACTATCAAGTGGAGGCAGCCTCCGCTGCAACGTCGCAGAGCTCCCAACGCTTTTGCGTTTCACCTCCATCGAAATGCGGCCCCCGCGGCCGGGATTTCTCCCACGTCTTGCCGCTTACCTGCTCCGGCTGCTGGCAGGTGACGGTCTTGAAGCGCGACTATTTACCCGCCGCCTTCTCAGAAAGGACACGTCAAGGATGGCGCGATACCAGCGGCATTTTTCTGCTGGAACCTTGCCACAGCAAGACGAGCGGGCCCGTCTTCGAAGCGGAGACGGGATTCCTGGCTGCTCGTGGATGCGCGCGACCTGCGGAATCGCGTGACCGTCCTCCTCTTCGGTGTCGATGGATGCTGCCGCGTGCAGAGATTTTTTCCCTGCTACTAAAACTGCCAGTGCTTTCGATCGCTCTATAGTGAATCGCTAGTCGAACGTAAACATTGATATCACACGAAAAAAGAGCTGTGAAAGATCTGTGAATGATGCGAAGCGTAAAAAGTAAATATCGGTGATGCTATGGTGATTATTATTATTTTAGTTGCCTGAAGAGATTCTAGGCGCACCCAGCGGATGCCTGGGATTTCATTCCTGTCTACTGTCCTTGCAAGCCACCCCTGAACAAAAGGTCAAAGTTTCGCCTCCCAGAACCACCTTCCTCCTCCTGTGCGGAGATGCTTCCGGTTCATGAGGCACTTTGCTCTGTGGCCGCCGTTTCCATGCTACCTACGGCCCGCACTGTCATTCGCACCGATGCCTTTCACGTCACACGCCTACTACGACCACATCGTGTAGCGGCTCGCGTCCTGCAGCAAATCCGTATTGAGTGGGTCCCGCGTCACCTCCTGAGCGCACAAAGCCGCGCAGATTCAGCGACCCGCCTTTCGACCCCAAGCTCGTCTTTGCCTCGAGTCCTCACTCTGGATGGCACCACCCTCCTTTCAACAAGAAAGGAACACCTCCGGCGCCCCACATGTGCTCTAATCCTTCCGTAGCGGTAACCCTACCCCGTAGTCTTACACGTGCAGAGGAGGTTGCGCTTCAGAGGAGACAGGTCTGAGTTGCCCTAACTCCAGATGTGACACGCAAGAGGCCGCATTTCAAAAGTTTATATCCCCACCCTGGGTGTCAAGTCTGCAAGATCAGAGACTTTGAGGGGGATATCCACCACCTGTTGTGGGTTTGCCCGGCGCTGACGCCGACGAGAATTCGTCACCTGGCGGCGGTGGATCTCTCACAGGACAATCCTGATTCCTATATTGCCTGGACACAGCGTCCAAATCATCGTTCACTACTTCATTCCATTAGATCAGCCCACCTTTTTTTTTCATTTCTTTAAGCATTTTCCTCATCTCTCTTTTGATAACATTTATGCTCTGACGCAATAAACATCTCTTCAAAAAAAAAGCACAGTGAACTTAATCTTTATACCAATGCCCTCCTAGCCGATATTCAAGTTACTGTATTAATGGAACGATTTCAGTTTCAGGCTCGAGAGTCTGAAGTGATCGAGCTCCCGCCCACCCCTTTTCCAACCGCAACTTGCATCATCATCAACTGTCAGATCACTCCCAATGCAGGACAAGGGCCTCTCCTATATCTTTCCAATTAAACCTGCCCTGTGAGCCAGCTGCTGCCGCCGTATCCCTTGAAACTTAATATCTGGCTGGTTCTTCTTGCTACTGTTATATTCTCCCCGAAACCGCCCAAACAGGACATGGAAGAAGAAGGAAACGTACAACAGGAGCGCTGACTTACAGCTGTGGGTTTATTGCGATATGCCCCCTTATAAGCTGCGCAGTACAATACACGGAAAAAGAAGGAAACAGATGATGTACACAAAAAGAGAATCATGTAATCAAAGGACACTGGTAGTCACGAATTTGTCATTGTTTTGAAGTAAGGAACGTCATATCTTTGTTTGACAAAAGAACAGAAGGCGCCCTGACATAGGTGTATTTGTTTGAATTTATGTTAAAGGCTGTAGTCATTTCCCTGGTCAGTTGATCTGCGTTTCCTCCAATGACTTTAAATTGTTCGAATTCTGATTGACATGCGCGAAAGTTTTTCATATGGACTGATATATATCCTCTATAGCCCCGTTACATATCCTCATTATGCTCACGCAAACGGTCATTGACGCAGGCCTGCCCGTGTGCCCGATGTATTTGGCACCGCATGCTAAGGGAAATGAATAGATCACTTATTTCTCGCGTTGGACGAATCGTTTTCGATTATTGATCCTGGCCAAACGATTCACACAATTGCAAATGTTTGCCGACTTTTCTGGCGCAGAAAACACCACCTTTACCTTTGCACCGTTCGCAATCTTTTTGAGATGATCCCCTCTAGTCTTAACACAAGAGTTGCATGAAAAACGCACTATCGGGTTTCTAGATATCAAGCTGGAATTAAAACGTCACCACACATCTTGGATCTATGAATCAAGTAATAAGAAACCGGCAAGCGATAAAAAAATGCACCCATGAGAGTCCACGATGTCCATATTTTGAAGAAAGAATACTTGTAATGGGGGGGAGGGGGAGCTACAACTTTGAGCTCTAGCTCGAAGGTGAGGAGTTCTAAATCTAAAAAGAAGTTTCGATTTCTTGAAAATATTGAGCAAAACACAATGGTTCTCCCCCTATAGAGTCAGCAAAATGCGATTGATGCATGGATGGGAAATGATTCTTTAAGTTTTTTAATCAGCATTTCCGAGGGAGCAATTTGACAGAACATATACGAAGAACTAGGCCTGCTGTTCCACTGAGGTGATGCGACATTAAAGTGCATGGAGATAATTATGGCACGTAAGAGGCACGTATTATGTTAGTTTTCTGGGCGGGCTACAAGTACGACCACAGTGATTTTCTATTAAGAGAAACAGGTCATATTGTGTTGACTTTTTTCATCACAGAACTCTCTAGGGTTTGTAAAGACTGACACCATGCAATGAGCTCATTTCCGTATACCATACACGCATCCCTGGATGTTGCTGAGGAAACGGTATCTCCCTGGAATAAGAGCTCTGGAGACGCTCAGGAGCTGTATTTAAGTCTGCTGTACCCTAGTAACCCTACATTAGACTAAAAAGTGTATGCTTTTATGAGAAACACTAAAACGAAGCTTATTTAATTTGTGGAAGCGTCACGTACAACTCTATGCGACAACGAGATTCAGCACGTAGCTATGATGTCAGTTGACACCTCCATCTTTAAAAAGCCCTCCGTAGTTGCAGTCTTCATCATTTCTGTTTATAGTGAATTTTTTGTTGGCGTTATCACCAAATTCATGCATCCTTATGTGGTGTTTGAATTCCTTCTATGCTTCTGGCGACCAGACTGAGTTCAAGTGAATTGTTTATGTGCGTTCTTGGAAAGAAATTGTGATGAGATTATTAGCCTTAGTTTTCTCACATGCATTTAAACTCATTTGATTGAACTGATAATGGAATAATGACAGGAGAATATTTGACCATGAGGTTCACTGCCATGGCAAAAGAAGGGAAAATAAAATTATCATGCGGCCTTTACAGCTGCCTTGTTTTGTTCTGCGATGTTTACTGCGACTTGCTGAAGCCGCATAGCATGGGCTGTCAAAAAGAAAAACAATTCACTGTTGATCAAGACTAGGGCAAGAAAACCAGTGTGAAGGAAAATTTAAAAGACTGCCTATCAAAAAAGTACTTCAAACCACTTGATGCCGAAACTTGATGCCGTCTAGCCGATGGCATCACAGCGACAGCACTGTGTCGAGCGGTTGGTTCAGGAATCTTCCTTGGCGATATGACGTTCTCATCAGTGAGGAGCCGTGTGTTTCTAAAAAGCAACTTTTGCGCTGACGTTTAAGATGGTGACGTAATCGTCTATTAAAACAGTGACGATCTTCTTGCTTCTCCTCCCTTCTACGGAGAAGTGCTTAAAATCTTGATGACTCCACAGTTGCCGAAATTTTAAATTCCTGCCGCCTTCGCCCCCATGCTGCCGCTCGTCGTCCGACACTGCCAATCAACGCTTCGTGGGCTTTACCTTCGGCAGCGTTGGTGTTGTTCCTTCAGGCAACCGTCTCTTCGCTGTAAATGTAATGCTGCTGTAACACACGGCATCACTGCTGCCCTTGCCCAATGCTGTGCACATCTCAGATGCATAAACGCTGCTTCATTAATCGTCTATGCCATGAACTGAAATGCTAGCACAAAAAAACTCCGCATCATGTACCTCCCAGCTTCACATATTCGTACCCTTGATGCTGATAGGATTTTAGCACATCTTCGTCGCCTTTTTAACACAAACTGGCAAACTGCTCACGTAAGCAAAGCTGGACTAAGCCTCCAGAGAGGGTGCCTTCTTGTGATGTCGTTTCTGCAGTGATACAGACTAGTTCATACAATGTGCAAGAAGCAGTGAAAGTATTAGCCTGATAATCCAACTGCAAAATTCCGCGTCTTTCGCAGGGAAGAGGCATGACATTATTTTGAGTCCATGAGTCTCTAGCGCTGTAACATATTTGACGTTAACATATGGGACGTTAAACCCCATAAAACCAAACCGAAATATTTCCGCCCCCGAAACATTCCGGGTGCCATGGCGAAGAGATTTGTAGCGGACTTAATTTCCCGAACCGTTCCTTTGAGGAATTTGTGGCCATCTCGTTTCAGCGTTTTTAGTTGCAAAAGTTTTCGAAAGCAATGCACCTTCTGCATACTAGCTTGCTACATCATATCCTTTTAAACGAACACTCGCCAAAGTCATAAAGGAAAAAAACCGTAAGAGAATTGACGTTTCGTTAACACTACGGGTGCCTTGAAAAGAATGCGGTGCAGCCTATATAGGTGAAACTGGGGACTTCAGGAGACGATTCAAAGAACACCAGTGTGACGTCAAAAACAAAAAAGTGCCTTCAACGCTCTCGCCGAACACCAGCAAAACACGGGCCACTTGATGGACTGGGATTCCGCGCGCATACTTGAAAAAGAAAAATTATTATCTACTCGCCTGCTCAAGGAATCCCTTCGCATACAAATTACAAGCCAAGCGATTAACAGGACACAGGGCAATCTACCCGAGATATACATCCGCACGATACGCAACTTTTTCCTATATAAGCAGCCCGTATTGTTTTTTATCCAATTGTGAACAAGGCACCCGTAGTGGTGCCGAAACGTCAATTCTTTTACGGTTTTTTTCCTTTATGACTTTGGAGAGTGTTAGTTTAAAATGATATGCTGAATTTCCCTCGCCAGACGTTTCCGTCGAACTCCCAACTAGCTGGCTACATCTCGTCACATGCCGACCGTTCCCGAGCGCCCCTCTGGAGGGACGGAACGAAACACCCATGATTCCTGCGACACCATGACATTTCACTGCCATGTCGACCGCGTAGTCCATCTGTTTACCATAATCAGCTATGTAGCGTAATTTATCGGAGTGAGAGGGTACCCGTGATTAGAAGCGTATCGTTAACGAATGCATATGCGTGGAATTTTGATGCTGCTGGTACGGATGAATCTGGTACGGCAAGTTACACTCTAGGCCAGGTGTGTTCAGACTACTACTCCTATTACTGTGCATCAACAGTGACGAAGTGTTTGCACGCACATAAGACGAAGGCAGAAGGCCTATAAGGTCTTTCAATGAACTATAAGGTTCATTGAAAAAACTGCGCAAGAAATACATATATGGGACATAAAGAAAACAAATAATTTGCATGGTATCACACCTGTCCTATTTTTGGCATCCGCTTTCCCTTTTCGCTTACTTAGTAATTTGCGCTGTGCAATTATGTCGACAATGTATCACTAACTTTCCCAACTTTCCAATGTATCGACGTTCTGCCTTAGGCGATGCGGGCTGGGCAGCATTATTTTTGTTTCTTTTTCTTTGCCCAAACTAATATATGTACAACTCATGGACAAAGCGGCACATACCCTCAAAGGAGGCCTTCCAGACAGTAACGTCTACCTTATAGCGTTCTGTGGTTGTGCAGCCACGGCTAAGCAAGAGAGGGAAGGAAACGGTCCTTTTTTTCCCGTGCCAATCATCCTTATCACGAAAAAAGGTCACCCCACCTCTGATGCCATTTGCACAAAGACGGTACCCTTCCCTCTCCCGGCTCTCTAGCTTTTTCCGTTCGCCCTTTCACAACCATAGCCCGAATAAAGGAAGCCCCACTCGCGACGACAAGCACAAAAGGGTCTTCTTCCCTCTAGAACATAGCCTTGCCTGCATAGCTGTAGAAAGCTGTTCGGTCGACGCGCTTGGCGGGAGGTCCTCTTTTGAGGGGAATATCCTGCTTTGTTCTTGAGTTGTACCCGAATATAGTTAGTTATCCACGTACTCTATTCGTGTCAAGCGAGTTAGGCAAGCTAGCAAGCCGCAGTTCAGCTACCGTGTGTGGTTGTAGAAAACCGAGCAAGGGGCAGGCAGAGAAAGAAGCATGCCGAACCACCCCAGCCAACACCTAACCCCACGCACGACGGAGACAAACAGCCGGATTTGCCATGGTTCGTTTGTAATCCTCTGAAGGCAGGCGCGGCAACAAAAGAAAAGCATTCACGCAGCGCGGGTCAAAAAAGGACCGGACACGTATCTCAACCAAAACCAGTCTCGGGTCGCTAATGGGCCTGTCACACTAGGCCAACAGTCGGCCGATTTGGTCTGCCAAAACCATGTCGTCGTGGTGTCTCGCTCTATGTCCCACTGCGCCGATTAAAACAGTCGGCCGATTGTCGGCGTCGGCGCCAGTTCTCCCACAAGACGGCAGCTGGCCGATGGCCCGCCAACTCCAATGTCACACTAGCGAGACAGCGTGCGAGACCTCCCGCAGACTTGGCCCTTCCTCGTTCTCACTTCTCTTTTCTCATTTCCTGCTATGCGAAATTCATGCGCCTGGATGCTTCATTTTTACCTCTTTTAAATTAATCCCACCATAGTAAAAGAAACTCATTAACAATCGTGATTATGAACCTAGGTTGAGTGCAGCCCACTACCGAGCGGCACTTATTGCTGTGTCAGAAAGGCATAGCTCAAACACTAAATCCAGTCGTTCGCGGGTAAACAGGACGGGAGAGATTATTTAAGGCTAAAATAATAAAATGAAAAATATCTCAACCACGCGGATTCGAACTAGAAACCTCTGGCATGCGAAGCTACGGCTATACCCACGACGCCATGGAGAACAGAGCAATGCGCGTCCAGAGTTTCTGATAAGAACTCCGCAGTGTGGCATTTGCGACAGAAGTAAAGCAAGCGACCCATGTGCGAAAACTCGGCCGGCGCGCTGCACCGGTCGCTGCTTGCGAATTGCAACCCCGCTACAAGCAGGGACACACGGAGCAGCAAGCATCGCCGCGCCGCACGACTCAAGCACTCGAGCTCAATGCGTACGCTTTGCCACCCGCAGCGGTCTGATTACTGGTTGGCTTGGTGTAGAAGTTCGCACCAGAAAAGAAAAAACAGCCATATTATGAGAAACACCGCCTGCTATACAAGAGCAGCGACAAAGCATGCTTGCCCTAGTAGCGAGCTTTCGGCAACGGCTGTTGTACTCACGCTTCCTACCTGCTGTTGAGTTAGGCGAAGTTGGACATGGGGGAGGATTCCCTGAAAACCTCCGCGAAGGTGAATGAGCCCTGTGGAAGAAACATGGCTGCAGGAACATCGGGTGCAGCGACGATAATAGCGTCCCCACGTATTCGTTCCGGCCACCAGACGACGAAGTACAATATCAGTGTTGCCCTCTTCAGTCACGCTGGGGTTGAACAATTGCCCGAATGCCACGCCTTCGACAAAGGTTCCGCGTTCCGGTCATCAGTACAACATCTTTCAACCGGTGCTGGGAGACAGCTTGCATTCCTGTGTAACGCAGGCGCCTTCCGGGTTCTCATGGGCGCGGTCCGGACACGCGTGCCTGCCGACCTGGAGGCTGCGGGGACGACAACGTGACCGGGTCCTGTTCCCTTTCCTTCGACCGAGCTGAGAGAGAGCATCAGTACCGCCCTGCCGTGGGTGGCACCATTAGTGCCATCGTGTGATTGGACATCATTCTTCGAGCTGTATTCCCCAGCTAGGGAAGTGGGGAATGCGAAGAGTATATAACTAGCCTCTGGTTTGGCACCAAGGGAGAGCCCTCATCTTGAGATACCCGTTGCTGGGAGACTCCGGACTGCTAAGAAGCTTCCTTTACTGAGAGGCACTCTAAGTTGCCCTTACTTGTACATTATGTATATAGCCTTTGTATAATGATTTCCAAGTTTTCTTCTTCCGATCGTCCTCGTCTCTTCTCCGGCCCAGTCACGCTACCTGAATCCCACACACTAAGCAGAAATCAACCCAGATGGGTGTTTTTGGCTTGTCCTCTAGCGTCCTCCCAAATCGTGGTTCGATATACACCGTTAGACTTGGGGTCGATTTCAGCACCAGAAAATACGGAGGACTTACGGTTGGCGAGGGAGCAGATTGGGTGTAAATGTTTACACAAAAAATACGAAGCACTTGCCGTTGATAATGGGAGTATATTTGGTCTAGATTTTTACACCAAAAAATACGATGCACTTCCGGTTTGCAATGGGAGGTTTCAACCGCTTCGATACGCTGGGCGGTGGCTGCGGTGTCGTGTTTATGCAGGCGCCGATTTTGCAACGCCGGCATCTAGGAGAAGGTGATGACAGCGGTCCGTTTTTCTATATTGCATTTTTGCTCTTTCTTAGAGGGCTACCAGAACTGCTAACTATAGAGGCGTAACGGTGCTAGTTCATTAATCACAATAATCAGGTTCGAATGTGCTTTGTAATCATGAAAAAAGCCCAATCGAACTTCAATTTTGAGATATAACAACCAGCCCCGTTCCGTCCATGCCGTTACGAAGTAGTACTGTAAGGAACAGGGCAAAAACGCTGGATACAAAGTGCATCGAACCGCTGTCTTCACCTCCTCTTGGATGCCTGCGTTGCACGGTCTTGGCGCCATGCATACACACGACGTCCCAGCCACGTCGCAGCGTACTGCCGTACATCGCGGAAACAAAACGAGACCAACGGTGGCGGAAAGGAAACGTCTTTAATCTGACTCCGCTGAGTATACGGCACTTCTGTAAAAAATACACAAACCATGGCTCCGGCGCGAGCCAAAAGTATCTTGATGGGGTAGTTCGCAGTGGACAAGAAAATCAGAATTGGGGAGACGACAGGCAATGAAACTGAAAACAAGACCGTGGTAACGGATCTACGTGCCAAATTACTGCAACATATTTTTCTTCTCGTAAAAGTATACCATCTCTTCAATGTGGTCCAAAAACAAAATCCCTGAAGTTAAAGAACCTGAATGGTGCACAAGCCACTTGCGGGCAGCTCCACATTGGACAAATAATGTTTGCCATATCTCTGTCTTCAGAAGTTTTTAAAAGAATGCATTTGTATATTGTATCCTTAAAATCCGTTCATTACTGTTATTTTCGCAGTCCATAATGGACCTTTTTAAAGAGAATTTTTAATTCCGTGCTCCACTCGCGTATTGAAAATATTTTTCGAGCACTATTTTCGTCCAATCTATAAGTCCTTAAAGTCGATAAAAGCAGGATTCGCAGTAAGGATTACACAAAAACATTGCATAAAGCTTGTGCTCCGTGGTTTTATTTTCGAACAAAAATATAGTCCTTGGACTTTACCTTCATAGAGCAAGGTAGCTGTGTAAGTTTCAGACATTTCTTTTTTTCGAGACTGCAGTTTTAAACACTTTACAGAACATTGTTACTAGCACGTCCTCAAAACACTGTTCGCAATTTAACTTGTTCATGCGACTTATTCATTCCATTGGATGTTCGAAAATACTACACAGACCACCGCTACAAACAGCACTGGATTATCACAAATGTCAGTTACTAACCTACACACATATCTGAAATATTAACACCAGCAGCATTAAAAGGCTGCTTAACATGTCAAGCTTATTCAATTGAAAAGAAATTGAAGAGCCTGCGTAAAGTAAAGGTCACCTTGACCTGTAGATTACAATTTTATTTTTTAAATGGAGGACAATAAACAACATTTGAAACCACAATTCTTGGACAGGTATTAGAGATAGGGACTAACTTGAAATAAGCACGTAAAAGTAATAAAAACGATACAATAGCAAACCTTCAAAAACAATGCAGAGTTGACTTGAGAACTTCTTCGCTACACTTCAGGCTAACTGGCGCTGTCAGATGAGATTAGCTAAAAAAATGTTATGCACCAGACAATTCCCAGTGGCTAGCTTCAAGATGCAGATTACAAACTACAGTAAAAGAAATACTAAACAGACGTCCTAAAGCAGCCCACTAAATCTACAGTAAAATATCACAGGTATCTAACCTCTAATGTTTGTCCTTGTTCTTGAGAAACACATGGGATGAACATAACCTTAGAAAACGTATACAATACATTCAATTTAACACAATCACATAAAAAGAACACAAAAGAAAACTTTACACTCAGTATATGGAGGCCTATGCTCTAGAGAAAGTTTATGTGCCCCAAAAGATATGTTAGCCACCAATTTGAAGGAGCCTGTCAGAAATAAAATGCAGCACTCATACCTTTTATGGAAAAAATTAGAATACAGAAACATATGCTTTTCAATCCAGCTAACAAGTAATGACTAATGCTGAAACACAAGGAATTAGTCATTAGTCAACCTGGTATTACAAGACTGCGCACTACAAACAAAGCAAAAACACATGAGCTAAGGTCAAAGCGCTCAGGACACAGGCATTCCCTTTGATCGCGAGAAAGGCATTCATCATCGTCACTTTAGGACGAAGTGAAGAAAAATTCCAGAAAAGTTCCCCTGGCAACTGATCAGACTAAGGACTAGTAACTCTGTGATTAAATAAGTAATTGAATTTCTGAAGACCTGTGTCTAAGCACATATTTGCTTGATAACTTAATTGTTCACCAAATCCATATTCACCATTATTTTTTCTAATTAAAGGATATGTATAAATGCTAGCAAATGTGTCATGTGGTAGAATGGGAAGTCTATTAAAGAACAAAAAAATTACAAAATTCTGACAGTGCTACCAGGAAGCTGTCCGAGCTAGATGCAAAAAGATAAAAACCATGACTAGCCCATACAGGGACAAGAAACCAGTAGGGTGATGATTCTTAGGGTCAACAAAATGTTGCTGTTTCTATTTGTCATGTCTTTCCATGCTGTCACATAATGCGAGTACAGAATTTGTCGAGGTATAGAGCCCAAGGAATTCGCTTCTGAGCCTTGTTGTGCATCGCTAGCATTCCAGATCTCTTGAAGGTACAGAAAATCTTGCCCTGACCACCGTGAATGTTGGACATCCATGGATGCTCAGAGGCCTTATTACACGGCTTAGAAGCCAAACCCTTTGGCTCTGTACTTTTTGACAAAGGCTATACATCAGTTTTCTCACAGATTCATGCTGATATTGTTTTCCTTTTTCTTTGCTCTGGCCAACTGTATGATGTTAACATTGATAAGTTATAGCAGCAAAGTTTGTGTTCCACTACCAGTATTCCAAGGAGTACTAAAAAAACGACATGTAAAACATGTACAGGCAGATAGAAAAATTCAGCCGTGAAGGAAAGACGAAGTGGTTTTTAAAAACTTATGAGCTCAAAACCATCGAAGCGTGGTTTATTTTAAGCCAAATATCTAAAAGCACTCTCAAAAAATGTCAGCAGACAGAGTCCCTTCTTTAGATTGTCCAAACGGAACACCCAGAAGGCTGCAAACAGCAGAATCCCCACAGAAGCGATGAGGTTTTCACTACAGGGTGATGGCCAATGAACAGGAAAACTGCGCCTTGATAGGTGAGGAGGCATGCTGTAAGTGCTTGGTCCTGCAAAATTAAAAACGAAATATCACTGACATTTCTAACACTTGTAGAAATGAAAAAAATACTGTCGCATTTCAGTATAATGCACATTATGACTACACTATCATAGGGATGAGTTCTTGAGGTGGTGGTCTCCCCTCCTCAAAGTGAGAAATTTTACAAAAAAAACATGCTCAACCCAATTTTTTCAAGAATAAAGTCAAAGAAATGCGAGGTTCGAACATGTCAATGACTGATTTTTAAAGATAATGGTAACCAGGCTAATGTACTTGGAGCTATCAACACTGTCTGGCTTCAACTTCATTGCCCACCACTATGTGCAGGAGACCTCGGTGACAAGTTTTGTATCAAAACTTTTTCATTCATGATTCGTTAGTATGGATGAATCACTTTGCGAGAATTTTGCTCGGAAACCAAAGTGTCCATATTACAGAGGTGCAACTGTACATATGATTTGTTCATTAGAGCCATGATCACATTTAGTGGGCCACCACAACTATGCAAAAGTTAACCAAAATGCTGCAATGGCCTCCCTGCCAAAGATTTGAAAACCATATTCTAGCTATAAGACAACTGAGCTGCTCAATCTCATTTAATTGCAACCATTGCAGCAACAGCCTAACTGTAATCGAACTAGAGGCTAAAGAAACAATGGTGAGCCACTGCTCATAAGGGAGCGTGATACAAAGAGCGTATTCGAAAGGTACAGCTGCACACGAAATCTACCACTCTTGCTTTACCCGTGACATTTGATGCATATGGCGACTACATGAATTTTTGCTGAGCATCGAAGAAGCAAATGTTCTCTAGGGAATCACATTTTGAGTGCCTATAACAGCCCGGGATGCAACAATCAGTACTCCCCATGAATCATATTTGCGTGTGTATAATGAAGGCCTAAAAATACAAAAATGGTATGGTGTTGTTCAAGGTGTATATTGCCATTATACACAGCTGGTGAAGTAGCACTCCACAATGATTGGATGCCATCGAAGACTACAACACAAAACACTCTTTTCCAACTGAAAATAAAAAATAGCTGCACAGTATCCAGACGTCATTACCATTTGTCAATAAAATGAAAAAAAGCACAGTCGCAAAAGCAAATAATGGTTATCGCCTCTGCATAATTTCGTGCAAGTCCGATGAAACCACAACCGTGTCAACATTAAATTATTGGTTAGTTGAAAAGAGTGGTAGTGAACACGCGTGAAATTGAGACAGTAGCAATGCAAATCCGAAAATAGCAGCGTGTCAGTACGCTGCATCTGGTTTAGTCATGAAAGTGCTCTATTTTCAGAACTGAGCATAGTTACAGCAGTTGCACTGGCTCCTTATTCCTACTACTGTCCTTTTTTAATTGCACAAGTAACTATGCCTGAATTTTAACGAAAATCCCTTGGAGGTCAGCAGCACCTTACTGTCACTGTTTGCATCCCACCTCTTTGCAAGATAACGAAACACCAGGGCTTTGTGCCAGCCCCATTCTAAAATAATCACAAATCCCAAGCTTTGCTAAGGCTCGTGACATCAATGACTAAATTTGAGTAAATTCTGTGCCTAAATGGTAGTCATCAGATGCTCAGATAAATACTGAGCTGCTATTTTCGTACAAAAATTTCTGTTCCTGCCTATGTCCACCAATAATTTGCACAAAAAAACCTACAAGTGTTGCAGGGGGCATCTTTCCTTGCAACTTAACTCTGAACTGTTTGGTACTGCTTGTAGATTAAACTGATGCAACCTTGGAGTTATTCATAGATTAGAACCTGTATAGAACAATGTCCAGTCAGGTTTGATACCAAAACCAATCATTACGAATAAAATGTGTGTCCTTCGAATTACTGACTCCAATAATGATAGGAGAGCAAGGCAATGAAGTATGTGATGCTTTGAAATTAAAGCAGCTGTTATATTTTCACAAATAGTGACAGCACGTTTATACTGCATCCATCGAAGCTATGCCGCAGCGAACTGCAGAACATAAGGCAAGAACTGACAGCTGTGACGCGCACGATAGGCAAAATTATGTCTTTTGTGGGGAACCATGGCATTTTAGAAAAAGCAACCTGATTTTTTTATGTTAATAGCGATGCCGCATACCTCGTTCTGCGGATATGCATGAAATTAGGAGTGGCCAAAAATGCTGGACATATCCAAATTAAAATGACACAAATGCTTCGGAGGGCACTAATATAACAATGCCGAAAGCATACAGCCACTTGCAAGGTGTACTTCAGTGCAGACGCAAGCAGACGCAAGCAGACTTGTACTACAGAGCACTCGTGCGGTGCTTTGCGGAATGAAGGCGAACTTCTAACGCAGGCAGTGGGATTGGCTGACAATGCAGATGCTCAAGCGCTGGCGCATAGTCATATAAAAAAACCCATACACTGGCAGCGCGTCGTTAAGAAAACCTGTTTTGCTCCATTACGCAGCAGTGCTTCAGCGCTCCACACAAGCCTGCTCACGTCTTTATCGTACAAGATATTTAAGACCCAAAATCGCTTACCATGACGGCGAGACGGATGTGAGACGGCAGGGATTCAAAAATACCCTTCCGGGCAGCAGTGTCGAGGTAGAAATTTCTCTCCCGCTGGCCAAGGGAGCGGCAAAGCCAGCGCTTGTCTCAATTCGCTCACAGCGGCGCCATACCGATATTCGCAAAGAGCGAGGGGCAAGCTCAGCCGTCGTTTACGATATCCACTGCGGTGAACTCGGTTAAGCATCCATCTTTCTTTTCTCCGTCGCGCATCGAAAAGCAGCTGCGGCAAACGCACAGCCGCCGCTCACGATATCCGTTCCAAGATAGGCTCCAGACAACCCGCCGCGCAATCCGAGACGGCCCCGCTGGCGCTGCTAGGCCTAGCGCCTACGCCGCTCTTCTTCTTCTTGTGGCTACGTGGGGGGGAATGTGCTCGATTTCTGCCACCCATATCGCGGGGGCACAGCTTGGAGCGGGGGATGGGGAAAGGGGATGTGGGGAGGGGGACTTCGGTCACAGCGTCCGCACTCACTAGTCACGACTCCTCGGACTCTCTCGCCGTCTTCTGATCCTTTGCGCCGCCTGCTGTCGACCGAAACCAAAACTTGCTGCTTCGTTCCGGAACTCTAAGCGAAACAGATAAAAGTACACTGGTCCACTAGGGCGTTCTTTTGAACAGCAGCAGGAATTCGACCTCGCTCCGTCTCAGTTGTCGTACGGTGTTTTTTTTTCTACACCGTTCGGAAGGTTCTGAATGGCGACAACCACTCCGTTAGAGACGGCTGATGAACGATTGCGGACCTTGTTAGCACACCGTCAGTTCTAGCTCGTGTTGCTTCGGTGTTTATGATATCATGTGCACCGTTTTACCGGTGTTCTCGTCTGGCGATGCGGTGTTTTAAAGCGGACAAACACGGATAAACCTCCCATCTCGTGTGATTCGTGTTAAGTGTGCAACACGGCACCGCCCGCGGTCGCGCCAGGGGACGAACTGCGCTGCAGCCTGGCGCAGCGGACGCCGCTTCGCAAGTAGCCTGCGCTATAATATCTCTTAATATCGCTTTCTGTTAGAAGTATAATCGCACCATAAACTAAAATTATGGTCAATTTCCGCGACACCTTCGGCTATGGAGCTAGCGTACTGCAGCGGGCGACAGGCGAGCCGGACCGCAACGGCTGGCCAGCGGCAGCTTGCGAGGCGATTCTGGCGAGAAATTTTGCTCGTATCAAAGTTTCTGCTTTTACCAGCAACTCGGTGTTGATCAACGATCCTCAGAAATAATACATTTGCCATATTTTTCTTTCTCAGCGTTTACTGCTTACGTCAAAAACAATCTTAAGCCGATTTTTATTACGGCGGCGGACGGGATCCAGGCTGGCCTGCCGGCGAGCAGGCTCGGTTTACTTCACGTTCTCACCAAAAAAGACATAACAGCCATGCTATCAGAAAGGCCGCCTGCTATATTCGAGCAACGACAGCATGCCTGCGCAACGACAGCATGCCTGCGCAACAGCCGCGCTTTCCGCAACGACGCCGCCTGCGGGAGCGCCAAGGCGACGAACTGCGCTGCTTCCCAGCTGCCGTATTCGTCGCCAAGCGTAGCTGGTTTCGCAGCGATGCCGCAGCTCAGGGAGCTTTGGAACAAGCCAGGGCCGTAATATAGGAACTTCTCTGGTCACCACTTTACTGCCAACCTGTCGCATAATAAAATAAAGTTATGCTCGATTTCCTCGACGGCTTCAGCAGCGGATCTAGCAGACGTCAGGCGAGCCGCACGAAGCAGCAGCAGCAGCAGGCTAGCCGCTATAGCATGAAACTTGCTTGTATCGCAGTTATCACTTCAACCAGCACCTTGGCATTGGCCAACGATCCTGAGTAATGACACCTTTTTGGACATTCATCTATCCCAGCGCTTGTTATGAACGTAAAGAAACAGTACTAGAGCGGAATCGTGCTCGTGTCTAGTGAATGTTTTTGCTCTGCGCCCGATCTCCCGACGACACGGTCGGCAGACTGGTTTTGTCGACGTCGCGGGCGTCAAACATGTCACACTACGAAGACATCTGGTCGTCGGACGCATTGGTGTCATTGTTGGCCTAGTGTGACAGCTTGCTCTGCCACAGACAAGGTCTGCCGACCGGGTTGGCCGATCTTTGGTGTCTGTCGGTCGGTGTCGGCGGGGTGTCGGGCTAGTGTGAAAGGGCCCTAAGGGGCAAGACGGAAGACACTTTCTCTGTCATGTATCAGCGTCATAGCCTGGTGGCAAAATCTGAACTACTCGCAAGATGGCGGCAGTAGAACCGACAACTTGTTCATGTGGTTTTTCAGCACGGCCGACCCTGAAGTGCAAGAACACCAATCGTCATTGCTGTTGACGCCATTTACTAGAACGGCCTGTACCTGAACCCAGTAGGTTTCTGGGGTCCAGTCTGCCCCCAAACAAGACCCCTGGTAAGTGCAAGTCGAAACGCTGTCCAGTTATCTCGAGCTCGCGCACACCCACAGTAAGCCATTATGGCACCGCCTGCAGGCCTAGTACCCCCCCCCCCCCATTCCAATTTTCTCGTGAGAGGGCTCTTTGCGGGCCACTCAGCCAGGCGGACAGAAACTCTAGACCGGTAGGAGACCACCCACGGTGCCTTTTTTGACACGAAGTTGTTTCCAGGCCCAGGGCGATCACAAGATGCCTTGATCGGAGCAGCGACCGCTAGTGCTCTCGTAAAAGTGTACGTTTTAAAACTGGCTGCCACATAAACGCGCGAGTGGATGCGCGCGGTGCTCTTTACGTTTTAGGGGTTTGTGACGACTGCACAAAGAAAAGACAGCGTGCACGTTCGGAACGCGAACATTACAGCTAATCCTAATTACTCTGGAGCCTAAGCAAACAGCCATCAACTGAAGGGTGTACTTCGTAGTTTACAGTGCGAAAGGCTCAGTCCAGCCCTCGGTGCCTGACTGCGCTTCTAATCAGCGAGGAAATTGACGTTTTTTGCGATTTAGGCGTACCGAAAACTTTTGTGGGCACCTCTACGGAACTGTGATACCAACGCGTTTAAGATGACGACATCCGGCCATCCGGATGGCAGGCGCAAACAGCGGTTGCGCCGTGCGCTGACAGAGTCACATTTATTACAGGCAATGGACCGTGCCCCTAGTAACCCCACCTATCCGGCTTCCTCCTAATTCGCTGGCTTCTGCGCAGCGCAGGCGGTGGCGGTGAGTCCGGGGGCGCCGGGAGTACCGAGGGCTCCTGGTCGGCTGCGTGAGCTGGGTGGGCCGGGGGCGGCGGGAGGGCTGGGGGCGCCGGGAGAGTCGGGTGTGCCGTGGACTTCGGAAGTGCCGGTAGGGCCGGCGGGGATGGAGGTGCCTTGATGGCCTGCGGCGCCGTGTCTGCCGGGGATGCCTTGAGGGCCGCGGGCACCAGGGAGGCTGGATGGGCGGGGGATGACAGGAGAACCGGGTGCACCTGAGGAGTCGGGTGGGTCGTGGGCGCCAGGACGTCCGGAGGTGCCGTCGCAGTTTTGCTAGGGAGAGGGATGGTACATATCTTAACAGTAGTGGTACATGTACGCAGAAACTGCTGGCGCCCTTAGACCGTGACCCGTTTGCGGTCTGACACGTCGTACTGCAATGCCATCTGTGCTTGAATTTTGTATCCCATACTTCCAAGTAAAGCTGAAATTTATTCCGTGAGCTAAGTTAAGTCTGAAAATGAACGCTTAGCATTGTGTACCGGCATACAGGATTAAACTTGCTGAGCTGAAGTTTCACGGGTATTACACTCGAAACAAAAACTAGCCCAAAAATGGAGTAAGCTATCATCAGGCGCGCTTCTGTTTACGGCAGTATATTCTGCCCAACTCCTGGGGCAATATTTCTATCACTAAAACTACGGAAAAAAACACTAGGTTGGGAACGCAAACAAATTCCCTCTTCCAACTACGAGATAAGATGATTTTAACCGACGTGTCAATCTTCTCTATATCCTAATCTGAAGACCTCCGAGGCCGCTTTTATACGCCTCCTCCCACTGCAGTAACCCAAGCACCGTTGTATCGTTTGGAACACGAGCTCGCAGATGATATCGCCTCCGACGCCGCCCGCAGAGTTGACAGTGGACACGAACGTTCTAATTCGGTGCTTTGTCTGGCATTAGCGTCGCTAGGCGCTGGCGGCTGGATATTTTCGACGGCTGATGAAAGCGGGAGACCTGCTGGCACTTAAAATGGTGGACCTACCGGCCAACGCTCAGAGTCGATAATCAGTACAAGCACCGCGCTCGAGCGGTGGTGCGGGTGGCGGTGCCTCAGAGAGAACCCACGACGTGCGCCAACCTCAAACGCCGGTCAAGACTGACCCGCTGGGTGCAACCGCTTTGGCCATGGCGCATCACCAGCTTCCCGAGTGTGACGACCACAATGACAAATCGAGGGCGTATCTTACGAAAGTTGAAGCCTTCTTCGAAGCAACGGAAATATGCGGTTGAATTGAGAAGAGGGTGTTTCTCAGTTGTATATTGAACACGCGCACAAGGTGCTTCCAGGAAAAGTGGCACAGAAAAATCCAAACGCAGTAAAGTACGAAGAATTAGTCGAAGTCCTAAATGCGTATTGACACTAAGAGCATCGAAATAACGGACAGTCTCCCCTTTTTAAACCGGCGCCAGTCTGCAGGTGAGTCTCGAGAATTTGATAAAGAATTTCGGCAAATAGCGGATGGCTGCCTCCTGTTGAGCATGCTCCATAGAATGCTTCGGGATAATAGTTTGCGGCGTCAGGTCATGTGCCTCGCAAAAACAGTTGTTGGCGAAAACAGAGCCCCTCTGCAGAAGGCCAAAGCAACAGTGCTCTGCTCTGGGGCAGCGGAAAGGGGAAACAACGTGATTTCTCGGGAGTTAACAGCTGTAAAGAAGATAAGCGCGTGCCGATCGGCTTTGGACAGGCGGTAATAATGTGGACGGTGCGGAAGCACAAAACACGATGGAAACGTCTGTAGGTGGATGAAAGCTCGCCGCTACCTCTGCGGCAGGTTCATTTACCTTGCAACAAAGCGTCTTAGCGACATGAGCGAGGAACGCCAGAAAATCCATGCTCGAAGAAGGCCAACCATTGATTGTGAAAGAGGAAACATTGGAGGACGCGGCCGATAGCATGCACATTTGGTCATCATATGATCGTCGATACTGGTTCGACTCTGTGTTTTGTGCCTAGGAAACTTTGAGACTTTGAAACTTTGAGAAAATGTTCTCGACTGCTCAGGGCCAAGCCTCTGTGGACGCGACTATAGTATATAAAAGTTCAGCAACACAGTGTCGCCAATCATCAACGTCGGGGCGAAGCGGGAGGAGGGCCCACGAAAGAACTGATTATCAGCCGTGGATGATGTGGTCTTAGAATTCGAAGACTACTATACTGCCTTGAATAGACTATGAATGAATGAATGAATGAATGAATGGATGGATGGATGGATGGATGGATGGATGGATGGATGAATGAATGGATGGATGGATGGACGGACGGACGAACGCACCTCAAGGCGCTCGCTTCCACTTCAGTCATGCTACGAGGCAGGTGCCCCTGTTCAATCGCTCGTGTTCAGTAAACATACACGTTATGTCTCGCATGCCTTCCAGCAAAATGCATGAAGACACATACTCCCCGATCCGGCATTCCCTGAGAACCACCGCGAAGGTGAATGTGCTCTCTGGAAGAAACGTGGCTGCAGGAATGTCGGAAGCAGCGTCGAAAATATCGTCCCCACGTGTTCGAACACGCCATCGGGTCGACGAACGGAGTGTTGTCCTCTTCGGTCACGCTGGGGTTGAAGAATTTCCCGTGAGCTGCGCCTTCGACAGAGGTTCCACGGTCCGGTCATCAGACGACGAAGTACAAGATCAGTGTTGCCCTCTTCAGTCACGCTGGGGTTGAACAATTGGCCGAGAACTGCGCCTTCGACAAAGGTTCCACGTTCCGGTCATCAGTACAAGACCTTTCGACCCCTGCTGGGAGACAGCCCGCATTCCTGTGTCACGCAGGCGCCTTCCTGTTCCACATGGGCGCAGTCCGTACCCATGTGCGCGCCCACCTGGAGGCCGTGTGGACGACAATGTGACCAGTTCCTGTTCCCTTTCCCTCGACCGAGCTGCGAGAGGACATCAGGACCACCCTGCCGTGGGTGGTACCATCAGTGCCATCGTTTGATTGGACTTCATTCTTCGAGCTGTATTCCCCAGCTAGAGATCTGGGGAATACGAAGCGTATTTAACGAGCTGCTGGTTTGGTAACAGGAGGAGAGCCCCCCTCTTGAGAGATACCCTTTGCTGGGAGAGACTCCCGACTGCTAAGAAGCTCCTTTTACTGAGATGCACACTCAGTTGCCCGTACTTGTACATTATGTAAATAGTCTTTGTATAAAGGTTTCCAAGTTTTCTACCTCCGATCGTCCCCGTCTCTTCTCCGGCCCAGTCATGCTATCTGAAACCCAAAAACTAGTGGCAGTGGTGGGATGCCCGCTTCAAGTCACCAGCTCCAATGGGCCCCGGCATCTGCGTGATTGACTGATGAAATCAGCTACGCTTCTTAAGACCGAGAGATGAACGCGTCAGGGCACCGGCTCCAACGGACCCCGGCCTCTACGGGACTGGCGACGTCAGCTGTATTTCGGTTGGGTGAGTGCTCGATGTTTGCCATTCATTTCACCTGACCGCACTAGCACAGGCAGATGTTAGTAGTCGGACTTTGGTCATCTGGGGAATGAAATTTCGCAGGTTTGTGTATTGTTTGCTTCAAGGTGGAGCTTGTGTTTTAGCGGGGTTAGCGGCACGAGGTGTGATCAGCGATGGAGAAGTTCAAGGTAAAATACCTCCTTGAAACTCTAGATTGGGGATTTCAGTAGACCCCACTAAAACGAGAGAAGCGATCATGGATGTTATACGGGCGGAAGAGGTGACAGTCGTGGAGGCAGGCGAGGCGTGGGAGACGATTTTGGAACGAAAAGCTAAGGTAGAAAAACGAATGATCTGCGAGGGAAAAGAGAAGAAAGAGGAACGCATCGCCAAGAGAAGGAGGAACATTATCTTCTTGAAAAACAGGAAAGGCGATGGCTCCGCGAGGAGCAAGAGAAACAATATCTTCTTGAGCAAGAAGAAAGACGAATGTTTCGTGAGGAAGTAGATAGAGAATGGGAGGATAGTTGTAAGCAACGGGCGCAGCTAGCGGCTGAGCTACAAGAACAACGCAGACGAGAGCTACAGGAGCTCACGCGTTTAGTTCAGTGGCGTACAGCTCGAGATCGTTTGCGGGCTTTCCGAAGAGGCGAGAGCTTCAGAAGTTACTTGACGAAATTCGAGCGGACCTGTACAGAAGAGCAGGTAGGCCAGGGCGACTGGCCTTGGATGTTGACGGCCATCCTCTCTTGTGATGTCTTCGCCGTATTAATGCGGCTGTCCGACGAGGATGCCGACAACTACGAAATATCAAAAAGAGCCCTCTTCCGCTTCTTCGTCACACGTACAGAGACATACTCTAAATATCTTAGTGATGCCAGCGGGCAGCGCTCCCATCAGAGTGTCAGCGACCAGCCCACGAACCCCGCTTGGTCAGCTAGGGACATAATTGTTGTTCGGAAGAGCAGAGAAAGGGCCGGTTCTAGGCCTGATACAGATGCCGCTATGGCAAATGAGGCAGAGATTCCGCGCCAGAAAGACTGCGGCGAACTTATATGTCACCGCACATAAAGAGAGCTTTCCGGGAGAGAGCGTCACGTAGTTACTTGACAGCAACGTTGAAGCGCCAAGTCAGAGCACTGCCTTCGCTGAAAAGTTCGATGACGCTCAGATTGTTGTTACCCGGACCGCTGCTCCGAATTACAAGCCTGAGAACAGCGAACTGTTATTTTCTGCAGACGTTCTAACGCAGGCAGACTGTTTTGAGTTTACGGCGGGCAGTGGTCGACGGAGAGCGCCCGCTGACAGTTCGATTGTAAGCGCAGAATGCGGCTCAGCGCTGCATCGAAACAAAGAACAGCTAGTAACTGCGGCTAGTGATAGACCGCAGGAAAATGAGCTATCGTGCACAGAAGAAATGGCAGCGAACGGTTCGTAAAGTGAACCGTCGCCTCGCACTGAGAGCCAAGCACAGGTGTTGCCGCCACGCAAGAAACATAGCGAACGCAGCGAGCTTTCGGAGATTGATGCGTCAACTCTCGATGCTGAGGCGAGGTCCTGAGGCATAGCGCCTGACAACACCTTGAGAAGTAATCGAGAAACTTACACCGTTTCCCAGAGGTCAGCTGCACGCGAAGAAAGATGAGCTGGTCAAAAACACCGTAAGTGTTAAGGCTAATCAGCAGTGTAACGACGTGACATCTTCGCCGCGGCACAGGAAATTCGAAAGGCGTCGCGTGCAAAACCTACCAACTATGCGTGTAGGGCGAAAGCCACCTGTTTCATTGTGGCACCACGACAGATGTTGTCCTAAGACACGTGACGCGTACGGCGTGCTATGCAGAAGGGCGCGCAGCCGCCACACAAAAGGGCGCCACGGAACGCGCGCGTGTCGGAGGGGGACAC